>NC_081407.1:384204178-384296678 GCF_030272615.1 Cryptomeria japonica
TGGTTTAACTCCCAGATTCTATAGCTATAATTCCCCCCCACCCTGCATGGCCATCTATTCCCTATGAACCAAAGGTATGGCACCCTATTGATTGCTGGGGGGCAGGGCTCCGCTGATGGATATTTGCCCAATTTTCTTTCGCTCGCCGCTACTAACAGGGTCTCGGTTGATTTCCTTTCCTCTAGCTACTTAGATGTTTCAGCTTGCTAAGTCGCTTCGCCCCCACCCCCCACTATAGAGGTAGGGAGTGGGACACGGTTTCCTGATCGGAGATCTATGGATCATGGACGGTATCTCCCCATGGCCTTTCGCCTTTGGAAGCGTCCTTCCTTCCCAATGCCCGGGCATCCATCCGATGCATTCCAATACAATAGGCATTGAACCGACTGAACCTACGCCCCTACAATTCATCTACCTCCACTAGAATCTCTCCTCCCACCCCTATCAAGCCTACTAAAGTGACACACTCGATTCTATATGTAACATTCCCACGGTTCATCCACCCACCCCTACGATTTTTTATCGCCTGCCATGCGAGCAACCTGCTAGAGTGACACATGTTACGCATATAATCGAGAATCAACTAGAAATGTAGGGTGGGAAGCAATAGTTTCATTAATCAACCTGCCCTCCCCTGCCTTGAAAACGTCGGATGAAATTCCATTTTTCCATCCTTCAAATCAAGGGGTTGGGCTTGGGTTCTATACGTAACATGCCCACCCTCCCCTACTTTTTGAACTTTCAAACTTTCGTCATCTTTATTAATTAATGGTAGCCTGCTAGCCCTTCAAATAGTGTGGGGGAGGAGAGTGATTAGTTTGGAATGCCCTACAATTCTATGGGGTTCATAGGTGGAAGGGTATGACACGAGAAAGTCGAGCCAACCTTTCTTGTTCACAATTGTAGGGTGGGGCTCGATAATTCACTCGGTCGCCCAACATTTCGGATAATAGATTGAATTCGCTAGAATTCCCCCCCACTAGATTAATCAGTAAATTAATAAACCTGCTAGTCTCGCCCTACTATTCTAAGGGGCATGCAGAGTGGATATAGCTGGCCAAACGATTGAGTGAATTGAATCTCTATCGGGCTACGAGCCCCTATATATCTTAGTTGTCGGGTAGAGAAGTACGAGATCGAGTGGTAGATCAACCTTTCAAGCTCGGTCTTCCGGAGGGAAGGATAAATAGATAGCTATGGATCGCGTAGGCCCCATAGATAGTAGGGTGTGGCGGGGATGGGGAGGAAGGATTATAAGTCTTGTTCGTAGCTTCTCCATTAGCAGGCGAGGGAGACTACCATTGAGTCGGGTAGTGGCTCGGGAATGAGTCCTTTTTGGCCAACTTGATCCTATCTCTTCTACTCCATCGGTGAGGGATGGAGGGTCAGGTCTTTCTCGCATGTCGGATACTGTAAACTCTTCCGGCTAGTCGAGATTTGGTAGGTCATGGAATAACGGTTTAGGGGAGGGTGGATCTTTTCATCTCATCAACTAGACAACTAGTCTATTCCGATCGCCAGGCCCCTACTATTTGGGTAGTCGATTGAGCGGTATAGTTGGGATATTAAACTGGCTAGGATCAAATTGCCTTTATTTGAGCATTGTTTTTCTTCATCCGATTCCGAATGCAGCGGATTAGATTTTTTCATTACGAGGCTTAACCAATACCCCTCCTTAGGTCCGGATATTTGGCCTCTCGGTTTAGGACGAGGCCTAACCAATCCCCCTCCTTAGGTCGGGGTATTTGGCCTCTCGGTTTAGGATGAGGCCTAACCAATCCCCCTCCTTAGATCGGGGTATTTGGCCTTGGGGAGCAGCGGATTTTTTATGACGAGGCCTAAACAATCCCCCTCCTTAGGTCGGGGTATTTGGCCTCGGGGAACAATGGGCAACAATTAATTACATATGAATAAATAATTCTAATTGAAAGGACAAGGGACAAGAACAAGAACAAGGACAAGGACAAGGGACAAGGGACAAGGGACAATAGACAAGGGACAAGGGACAAGGGACAAGGGACAATTTTTCTTGCCGGGAGGCCCACCTGCTATGACAAGGGACAAGAGTGAGATACTAAGGAACACACCTTCGTCGACTTCTTTGCCTTGGTATTGACACCAACGAATCAATCATTCACACAAATAGTGCTTGCGAGAGTCCTGTAGAGTATGGGTCTCGAACTTGAGACAACCTGATAATCAAGCTCGTGACGAACCGTCATGTTGCGAGGTGAAACCCAAAAAAGTAATTATATTGCTCCATGAGATGGATAAGCTTTTTTCCACACAAAGGAGTAATTTATTTAGAATATATTTAGCTAGAATAATTGATTTTCAAACTTCTCATTAAACCATCTTTAAGTAATGTTGGTAATGGCATATTATGATGGTTAAATTGTGGTATTGTGATTCTTGCTACTAAGGTTCAAACCTCCTATTGGGATGTTATTGCATAGTGTGCAAGTTGAGGATGAGGTCCCCTTATGTAGCCTCATTGATTCATAACTTTATTTAAAAATGTTTACCCCCAATTGGAAAAACATACCATCTCTAAGTAATATGTATGACTTAAGGTTGATAATTTTGGCATCTACTAAAATATTGTACTTCAAGATCTCTAAACTAGTCAATATAGGTTTATGAATTTACCAGCTTAAATGTAAAACTTGAAATAAGATAACACTATCATTCGAATTAAGTAATTTTATATACTTGATTGGTAAAAACTAATTAGAATGAATCCTACTTATATAATGAGTGTTAATGATTCCCACTTTCAAAATTAGTAAAAGTACATTTTTAAAATTTCACACAACAATTACATTAATGTGAACCTTAATCATTTTAAAAATTCCAATACATTCAAAATCTCATAGAATATCCTACTTTTTGAAATAGTTATATTCATCTTTTAAAGGTATTGTAATGGTGAATTTGTATACTCATGCCATTCTTTATTTAATTTTGTGCATATTTTGAGGGGATTGTTTTGATATATAGACATATTGATAAATGATGTGATTTTGTACAAAGTTAGGTCCATTGTCTTATGTTATCTACCTATGATTTACACACCTCTCTAAGCACCTACTACTTTTCCTCTTTCCCATGGTTGCACAACCTTGTACATTTGTCTTATTCAATTTTTAATTTTATTTTCATGATCCTAGTTATTTTGATGCAAATGTTATCCATTGTAATCTAATACCTTTTTATCCTTGAACTAATTCATGCTCATATAGTTGTCTCGACAATCATGGTTTTACCCTTATCTTGAAAGCTAACTAAATAGAAGTTTGTTTGATATGTTAATGTACTTGCATTTGAGGGCATAATGGATTTAATCCAATCATTAAATTATAAGGGCACAAAATTCAAATCTACATGTTATAATTGGTGTTCTACAAAGTATCTAACATGGCACAATCATTCTAGGAGCATTTGCACCATTCAAGAGTGTTTTTAGAGTTGGGGGGGGGGGGGGGGGGTTAATTAGTATACCAAAAAATACTGTACTTAAACACTTTAACAGTCTAGCAGTAAATCGGTAAAATAGTTTAACAAACAAACCGGTTAACACACATGCAAACCAAATAGCAAATAAGGCATTCACCCACAGAAGCACAATCACCATAACACAAGAGATTTTGGTGTGGAAACCCAAATGGGAAAAACCACGGTAAGATGAAACTCACAAGTAACTATCTGCAGAATAGTAACCAGACCGGTTAAGGTCATACAATATTCTTTACCAGAACAGATCCTGTTAGGAATCTCAATCTCTGTTAGGAGATAAGTCTGATTAAAGGCTACCTTGTGAGAGGATTTCAGATCCACAGATGTGAATGACCTTGTTAGAGGATTTACAAAGGCTTTTCTGGGCCTACCCGGTTAAGGGTTTCTGACTTGTCAAAGATGTGAGTAATCAACAAGTGAATGCTCTAGCAAATGGCACGGTCTGCTTGATTAGATCCATTGTAGCTCATAGCTAATGCATTTCAGCATTACTTCAGTCTTCAGTAAATCCACACTCTGTTGCAGCACACAGACTTGATCTTCTTAGTTAAGATCACACATACAAGAACTTTGACAACCACCACAAAACCTAACAGCTACACTCATACACTCAAAACCCTAGACATGATGTCCTTAAAAGGAATCTGATTTCATGTCGGTCCAATAGGATTATATTGCAAGTTCCTAGGTTCATTGTATCTATACACATTTGGTAACACGACACAAAATCATCGTCAAAGTGTCGGTGGAGGGTAACTCATCACAAAAATATACCGGTTGGTAACTCATCATAGAGTATTACCAGTTTATACAACTTTCCGGTTACCGGTTGGTAACTCAGAGTAATACCGGTTGGTAACTCAGAGTAATACCGGTTTATACAGATTTCCGGTTGACAAAAATTGAAGATTGGGAAAAAGATAACTGCCGCTTCTGGCTCCTTTGCTCCGTTCCGCTTGAGATCTTCAAACCGCTTGATCTCTTTATGCCGCTTGGGTCTTTATACCGCTTGAGATTGGTAAACACTTTCTGCATAACATCGATAGTCTAAAGACTACAACATAATACCGGTTCGGAACAAATACCGGTTGAGCATAATTCATACATTCAAAAAGTGATCTCATAGCAAGTGTGTGTCCATCAATGACAATCACAACATAATCATAAAAAATGCCAATTTTATCCTTGATTTTTCGTATTCTCAAGGTGTTGATCAAGGTGAAGAGCCCTTATGACTCAATTGTATGATAACCTATCAAAGGTATTATCAATATCATTAGTCTCTACAAACATCAATAAGCACGAAAGAAATCAAGGAACCTCAGGGAAAGTAAAGAAGAGTATTTTGTACATCACACGGGTCAAGTTTGTACGCATAGGACAATATCATATTTGTAGATTTGTCCCCAAAAGTTAGCAGTGACTACGTAGTAAATGCATAATATTTTGATTGTTGACTGAATTACCATTCTAGTATGTCTTGTTCTATATTTTGAGATATATAATATTCAAATCCGTATCTTTGGTTTATCAAACTAAGTACGTTTGTATCTATTTATATTTTCCATATTCAATTACTAACAATTATCAATAAATAGTAGTCATTTTTTTGCTTATGTCGATTGTGCTTATTTGTATATATTTCATTATATTAGCAAATATCATAGTAAAAGAAAGCTTATTTTACTTTAAATTTTGGTCAATTCGATTAGTCTACACATCCCTACCTTTTAATAGGGTCTATAATTTACATTTCTAGATATAATATTATTCTTATTTTTCATATATTTGCATCTTTACCGAGGATTTGATTCATATTTGCACAACGTTTGATTAAGTTTGGTTATATATAGTGAGTTACCTATTAGCCCACTATCCCACCCTAGGATATCGTATCATTATGGAATCTATTTAAGTTTGTTTCATGGCTAATAGTCATACATACATTTCAAATTTCGATAAATTCTCATTTTTTAAATTTTTTTTAGATCCCTCTATCCTTACTACTCTCAAGACACATTTTTATAAGGATGCATTCTCTATGGAGGGTTTTTTATATTACATCTCATCTTTCCTCCATGGAGTTGATTAGTACACATCTATCCTTATTAGATACACTTGTCATCTATTCATGTGTTTCAAGATGATCATTTTGGATTGTGATAAACCTTGTAGGATGAACATAGATGATATAGTTTTACTTCCACCAACTAAGCACAATTGTTTCATCCTATGATGATCTCTCTTTCACATGTCATGATGATTTTACATCTATAGAGGCATGCTTTTTAGATAATACATCACCTTTCATACATAATGATGTGATACATGATGCTTATTCTTCTACATCTCATGTTAAATTTATGAATACTTATCCTTCACATTATGATAGTTTATGCTTTGATCCATGATAACTTTAAGAAATCTTTTCTAAAAAAAATATGAATCTTGACGGATCTTGGTCAAAAGCATTATGTTTTGTGGAATATAGTGTCTATTTGGGAAAAAATAATAATCTTACAACAAAATTGTGCACATTTGCCAACAATGTTGGTTTTTGCTGGTAAATTATACATGGTTTAAAAAAGAAGTACATGGCATATTATTGATCAAATTGAATAAATAAAATAATTTATTAGGTGAATAATCATCTAGTTAGAAAAATATTACATGTGGATGAAAAAAATTGAGACACAAAAGGATAGATTAATTCATTTGGCGAATTTAATATTATTCAATGAATGATGATGAACAACTCAAATTGTATTATATGAATAAATTTTGATACAACAATTTTTGGAAATAAAAGTTCTAGAATAGACCTAGTTAAAAGAGAAGTGTAAATTGTCAATGATATTTATTGTGGGTACCATGGAGCATTAATGCATTATTTATTTATTATCCCTAGAATGTCTTGACATCTCATACACATGCAACATTAATTGAAATGAAATGAGATTTTAACAATGTTGATGAGAGCATTTATGGATGGTGATGGTAGCTTAATGTAGAATGTTAACATAGCTTAAATGTGATAGCTATTAAGTTATGTAGCGTGTCATTAGTTCATGATGTTCTTTATGATATCAAATTATATGTATTACAACATCTACTAGTAATTTTCTTTTTCTATGTAAAGCAATACATGGTGCTTGTGCTTATATAAAATTTCACAAGATAGCATAAGCCACCATCTACTTATAATTTTTACCACTAATGTGTTTATTTCTCTTTATAGGGTTCATGATAAAAATAAATGGCGGGGAGATGAATGTTACATGCTAAAAATGTTAGGAAGCTTTGATGACAAATATTTTAAGTGAGAAGGAAGGTTCCATTTTTTAATGTAGATTTCATTATGTTTAGGAATGTTCTTCATCATCTCTTGCAATGGACTTCATCAATTTTTGCATCCACTTTCATTTTCTTTAGGGATATGGATAGAGTGAAATTTTAGTTGAAAACGTGTGAGATGATCTTCTATTGTTCTATCAACAAAATCTTAATGTTTAAAGTTTTTCTCCAATGTTCAACATTCATATCCAAGGCATTGTAGGGTGAGTACATGAAAGGAAATGAAATGTAATGGATATGCTTAATTAAACATCGCTACCAACTTTTTTTGACTGCAATCTTTGCTATGAGACTACACTTTGGTCAGAGTTCCTAGGGAACTACTTAAACCTTAATATTGGGTTAGCTTGGATGAGGTTTTGGAGGTCGTAGAATTAAATGTAGGGTGTTAAAAAAAATAACATACTAAAATACGTACATATGGAATTAGAAATTTTTTTTGCTGTGGTAATTGGAATTTTTTTTTTCTCATGGATAAGCTTCAACAGATCAAAGATCAAATTAATCAGTTTTAGACTGGAAACAATCTTTGATCAAATTCAAGCAATTTGTGTGGTGTTGTACACATCATAGTCTTAATTTTCCTTCTACTACTTTTTTTTGATTGGTAATTTTCCTTCTACTACTTATTGGTAGCTTTATTCTTGTATTTGCATTGATTCAATATAAAAAAATGAGCTCTCAATCTAGCTTATAGGTTCGGTGGTTTCAAACCAAAGATATATTTCATAAAGCTTAAGGCCTAATTTAAGAAAATAATCCTTATGATATAAAAATAAAAATTAAAAATGGAGGCAAGCAAAAAGTTGGTCAAACTTTTGATTTGTTTAGAAAACTTGAAGGTGCTACTAATGTTTGGAAGGAAATAATGTTGACATTCAACATTGCTTTTAGATAATGCTAGATTCATCAAAGGGCCCAAACTAGCCAGTTGGTCATAGTTGCTTTTTGGGGTAAGATGTCAAAGTTTCAACATAACTAACACACATATAAGGTGACATAATCAGGAATTTTTTGCTAGAAATATTATATATAGCTAAAGACCATTTACAAAAGATGGGCACAAAATGAGATAGATTTTGTGAAAAGCGTTTGGTTAAGAGTGTTAAATAAAATAACATTAACATGACCATTATTTTGCTTCACAATATATAGATCATGAAAATTTGTTAGTTCTTAAAACGTGACGTGTTCTATTTTTATATAACAAGTAATATTATACTTTAGATTATTATTATTATTTTTTTTTGATAAAAGTGGATGAACCACTGAAATTATATTAAATCTTTATATTTTTTTTACATGGTGTCTGGTTCAACGAGCATTGAAGGGAAAGAACCAGTAAGAAAACCCTTCAGTATTGCTCAAAAAACAAAAGCCTATTTACCTATTACAAAAGCCCATAGGCAACCCAGATACAACCCCTGATTATAATATCAATTGCATTAGATATAAAGGAAGCTTGGAAAAAGCTTATAGGAATCAGTGAAGAAGATGACACCCCAAAATGAGACCACCATGTCCACAAAAACAGTGTCATCGCCCAAAAGAGACCAAACTATCTATGCATCGCATGACTCCAAGGCCCTACAGAGAACAAACCCACAGCCAGAAGGGAACCAAGTAAAAGTAGTCCTGACAACACAAGAATAGTTAGCAAACATATGCCCATCCATATAATAAGCAGAGAAAGGAGCCATCTGCACCACCAAATAACTCGTCCCTCATCCGGAATATAATAAAGAAAAGGACAACCACACCAAGAATAGGGAATGAAGGAAGTTTCTGAATGAAAGGTCTATTAAGAGAGAATTTTCATGCAAGAGATAGGAAAATCCGAAGGGGCAAATTCTATATGATCAGCACCCTCAACAACAGCCTTGTTTGCAAGGAAATCCGTGAAAGCATTAATTTCTCTAAAACAGTGAGAAATAGAGAAAGTGGAAAATCCATTTAGTTGAAGGAGAATGTGCTCTAAAAAATACTGCAAGTGCCAAGAGAGACACTTTTTTCTAGCAATCGCCTGAAATACCAACATTGAATCACCTTCAATAACAATGTCCTTAATGTTTAAAGAACGAGCAAGATCAAGTCCAAAGGATAAGGCCTGAAACTCAGCCACATTATTAGTGGCATGACCAATATATTTACCCACTGCTTTGATGATCTTTGAGGAGTGATCAAAGATATTACCCCAACCCCAGACCTCCCCGGATTACCCTTAGAGGCCCCATCAAACTGAAGTTTGAATGAAGGAAAAGGAGGAGGACTCCATTTAGCCATCTTGCGCTTAAGAGTCGAAGATACTCCATCTATTATAACCCCATGAGAAGGCATCAAATGAAGTAAAGACCATCGCCAAGTGACCCAATTATCCCAATGAGAAAAGGACCTGAGATGATCTAAATTTCTATGAATGAAAGCAAGCACCACTTCACTAATGGAAGCTTGAATTTTACCAATTATGACTGTCAAAGATGAGGATTTATGTTTGAAGATTCTTGAATTCCTTTCAAGCCAAAGATTCCAAATCAGCAGAGATGGAGCGACAACCCAAAGAGATGAATAGAACGAAGAGGGAAACAACAAGGGCCATGACATAAATTGTGAAAGTAGATTTGGACAGAGAGCAGAAGACCATCCTAACATATCAAACAACCAATACCAACACTCAAAGGCAAAAGGACATAGAAAGAAAAGATGATCCATCGATCCCATACAATAACCACAGAAAACACAAGGAAAAACTGTTGTAATCCCAAGTCTATCCAACTGCATTCCAGTAAGGACTTTATCTTGGACTGCCAACCAAGCAAAAGCCCCTGCCTTTGGAAGACAAGCAGGATGCCAGAAAAGCTTAGTAGGCCAACAAGATGGCAAGGGGGCCTGAACCAAAGAATTGTACCCCTCTTTAACTAAATAGGAACCTGTAGCATTTTTAACCCAAACCAAAGAGTCCTCCTTCATATGGGAAAGTAAAGGTCTTTTATGAAGTTCTTCTATAAAAGCTAAAATAATATCATTATTAATAGACAGGGGAGGGATATCCTTCCATTTAGCCACTAAACATGGACCTGAGGTGACAATGTTGAAATAATCTGCAACAAAAGGTCCCCAAAGATCCGACAAAATATCCGGTAAAGGGGACCAGTCACGAATAGTTGAGAGAGCAGGATGCCCATTCCAAAATTCATCCCAAAAACGAGCCTTTTTCCCATTATGGACCACCCAAGATAAATGTGGTAAGATCACCTCCCTACAAGAAATCAAAAAGTTCCAAAACGGAGAGCCCTTCGGAAGGGATGTTGCAGTAAAAATCCTTTCGCTGGGTGCTCCCCTTAAATACTTGGCGAGCATGACGGAAGCCCATTTACTCTGGGGGTTTGCATATAACTTCCAAATCAATTTTGCCCCTAATGCTTTATTCTGAATAACTAGGTCGCGGATACCCGCACCCCCCACCTCCTTGGGACGACATATTTTATCCCAAGCAAGAAGAGGGATCTTTGTTTGTCCTCCTAAGTTGTCACTCCAAAGGAACGTCTTGAGGGAAACCTTAATCTTCTTAATGACTTGAGAAGACGCTTGCAGGATAGACATCAAGTATGTAGGAATGACACTCAACACTGATTTGATTAGAAGGATCTTACCAGCCATTGTTAGCCACTTATGATTCCAGGAGGTAATTCTGGAGGTAATAGAATGAACTACTTTATC
The DNA here is from genome assembly GCF_030272615.1 of Cryptomeria japonica. Lineage (NCBI taxonomy): Eukaryota > Viridiplantae > Streptophyta > Pinopsida > Cupressales > Cupressaceae > Cryptomeria > Cryptomeria japonica. The sequence continues at coordinate 384,214,766 of NC_081407.1, forward strand.
CCAAAAGGAGGTCTTATCCAAACCCAAAAAGAAAGGGATGCCCAAGTACATACAGCGAAAGGTCCCAACATGAAAGCTCCAAAAGCAGGCAAGATTGTCCCGAACTAATGTGGGGACATTCACAAAAAAGACTTTGGACTTCTGATTATTAACCTTTTGACCAGAAAAGGCAGCGTAATCATAAATAATTTTCTTAATAACTCGAGCTTCCCTCATAGAAGCCATCCCAAACAGAAGTGTATCATCAGCAAATAAACAATGAGATTGTGAAGAAGGGAGGCCATCCACTCTGATACCTGACCATAGACCCGAAGCCATAGCATTAGATATAGCCTTGCTCAATGCTTCCGCCAAAAGAATAAACAAAAAAGGGGATAGAGGATCTCCTTGCCTAATTCCCCGGGAGGAAGCAAAAAAGCCTGAGGTAGAACCATTAATCAAAATTGAAAAGCGAGCAGAGGATATACATGAAAAGACCCACTTGACCCAACTATGCGAAAACCCAAAACGATACAAGACCGCCACCAGGGACTGCCAATTAACACGATCATAGGCTTTAAGCATGTCTAGTTTAAGAATCATTGCTGGGACCTTTTTCTGGGATATGGAGTGCAGGATTTCATGCGCTACAATAGCACCTTCAGGAGTTTCCCATCCAGGCACAAAACCACCCTGCTCCAAATAAATTATCCGAGGAAGGAGTTTAGACAGCCTAATCGAAATTGCCTTAGTAAAGATTTTGTATAAGGTGTTACACAAGGCAATTGGATGAAAGTCCGAAAAAGAGGTAGGATTATCTACTTTTGGAATAATAGCTATAAGAGTAGTATTAATTTCTCTTAAGATCGATCTATTCCTTCTAGACTCCTCCAAGGTTAACAACAAATCGTTTCCAATAAAATCCCAACATCTCTGAAAGAATAAGGCCGTAAATCCATCCGGACCCGGAGCCTTTTTCGGATGCATGGAAAAGACTATCTCTTTCAATTCAGCCAACGAAAAGGGGGCCATAAGCAACCTATTATCCTCAGGGGAAACTAAAGGGGGGATCGAATTTACAAACTCATCATCAACCACCACCAGCTCCACTGAAAGAAGAGACTTAAAGAACCTTACAGCTTCAGGGGCTATATCATCCTCATCTATTAGAGTATTACCATTAGAGTCGTGAATACAAGAGATTCGACTATGAAGTCTCTTGAGATTAGAAGAGGAATGAAAGAATTTAGTATTTCGATCGCCTTCAGAAAGCCAAAGATCCCTAGACTTCTGTCTCCAATAAGATTCTTCCCTAGCCAAGGTCTCACTCAACTGCAGGTTCAACAACTTTAGCTTATCATATATTGCAGGACACAATCCTGAAGCAACAATGCTTTCATTAAGCTACTCAATTTCCTCCTGAATCTTGGCCTTTTCACCAAAAATATTCTTAAAATGCATCACATTCCAATCCTTAATCCTTGACTTTAAAAAGCCCAGTTTCTTAACAAGCTGAAACATCCGCGACCCAGGAAAAAATGGAGCTGACTACCACCAATGTTTTAAGGAAGGCAAAAACGATTGGTCCCTAAACCACATTGGCTCAAACTTGAAAGGTAACTTTCTAGGAGCCCTATCCTCGAAAATAGAAAACTGAATAGAGAAATGATCAAAGCCAGTAAAGGGGAGAATTGAGGACACAAAATCCTGACCCGAATTGAACCAATTATCCGAAACCATAAAACGATCCAGTCTTTCCGAAATTTGGCAAAAGTCCCTACGCACATTAGTCCATGTAAATGACCCATTAAGAGGTTTACAATCAACCAAATTCAAGGAGTGAATGAAGTTGCAAAAGTCTGACATAGCATGCTTATTAGGGATGATTCCCCCAACCTTTTCATCCATACTAGTAATTGCATTACAATCTCCCCCAAAAATCAGAAAAACATTCCGCAGAGGAGTGGCAAGAGAAACCAAGTAATTCCAAAGTGTTCTTTTTTCTAGAACCCCCGATGGACCATACACATTAAATAACCAGAATTTTAACTTTGACAACCTGCTCTTAACTAGCCCAAGCATCCAATTGGATGAGGAAGCAATTAATGAGAAATGTAGAGTTGAATCTTTCTAAAGGACTGCCAGCCCACCCGAAGCCCCAGAAGAGGGAGATGAGCAAAAATTCCACACTTTCCAAGAGGAAAATAACCTATCAGCCGAAGACAGATTTAGCTTAGTTTCTTGTAACAACACCAGATCACACTTCATTAAGTCTAATTGTGACTTAATCAAGCATCGTTTGTTAGGGGCGTTTAAGCCCCTAACATTCCATGATATAATCTTCATTGGGCCTGAGGGGAAGCATCAAATCCCCTCGAAATATTCAACGATACTGGAGAAACCAATCCAACCAAAAAAACCTTATGCAGACTTCGTTTAGTAGCTAAGGCTCTTGTGAGAGGTGGACTAAAGGGTTTCTTTGATCTTTTCTTTCTGGAAGTCTCCAAAGAGGAAAGAATAGTTGATTGAATTCCCGCATCGATTTCTAATTTAGTCTTAATATGCTTAGGCTTGCGACAATTTGGTCTTAATATGCTTAGGCTTGCGACCCCTTTTACTTTAGATTATTAGTAAACTATAAATATTTGTTGTAAAAATAATTTATTATTTACAAGAGTATAATTTTTTTTTTAAATATTGAAAATATTCTTATATATATATATATATATTTAGAATATATTTTTGAAATATAGAAATAAAATTTATTATTAGCATGAATTGAATTTGAGCTTTTAATATTTCAATTTGAAAACTTGTCTTTAATTGTGAATGTAAAATTTATCCTATTTACTTTGTGTGTAAACATTGAAGCCAATCATTATTTTCATTTCTCATCTTCATTTTTCTTTTGTTTATTTATTTTATTTTTTTAAAATATTTTTTTGATGTACTATAAATTTACAATTATATAGAATCAATATTAATTAAATTACTTATAATGTAATTAGTTTTTTATTTAATTAAAAAAATAATTTTATTTTTTTATACATGTTAAATAACATGTAAGAATAAGTAAATTACTTGAGACAAAAAAAACTTTTTTTTTTAATAAATATTATATAAATATTTATATAATTATATAGATATTCTAAATTATTTAATCAATAATAGTGAATAGTTTAAGGTTTATTCTAGGAAGAAATTATGATACATTTAAAAATGATTTTGAAAACACAAGTGAAGAGATGAATGCCAACCATTAGTGACCTTTAATATAGGTTTCAAGCAACATTAATATCAATTTAATTTATGTGGTAGTGTCAACCATCATTATTTAGGCTCAATCTTCAATGAGAGCTTTACATATCAAACTTGAAAAAGAAAATTTTAGTTGCTCAGTACTATGGTCTTGCATAATTTGTGCCTTTGCAACATTGCCATAGCTTTTGAAATAACTCTTGAATTCCTCTCCGAAATTACAAGAAGTTAATTAGAAATACAGAATGCCTAATAATCTTAAGAATCCGATTTTTTACCAAATGAACAATTTTACTATAAAGAAAGCATTCTCTATGTAGTGAGGTTTTTCTATGTGATGATTGCATTTAGAAAATGAAGTGGGCAAGCCACCAACAAAGAGTTTCTTTGTCTTTGGTCCCTTAGCTGTTGGTGAAAACCAAAGCAAACATAACATAACTAGCCAAATTTTAGCATACAAAACTTGCTAAGAACACCATTGTGATGTTGCTATCAGGATTCAACTGTGTAGTTTTCGAGTCAAACTCATTGACCCATGATTCATGAGTAGTGGTTCACAAGAACCCACCTCTCATGAGAATGAATGGTACACTTAGCACTCATTGCATCTAGGTGATGCTCACAAAAGTGAAGCATTGGTCCTTCCCATGAGGTCACCCACCCCAATACTACTCCAATCAGATTCTTAAGATTATTAGGCATTCTGTATTTCTAATTGTCTTCTTGTAATTTCAGAGAGGAATTCAAGAATTATTTCAAAAGCTATAGCAATGTTGCAGAGACACAAATTATGCAAGACCATAGTACAGAGCGGCTAAAATTTTCTTTTTCAAGTTTGAGATGTAAAGCTCTCATTGAAGATTGAGCCTTAAAAATGATGGTTGACACTACCACATAAATTAAATTGATATTAATGTTGCTCAAGTTGGAGTAGTACTAGTATGGGTGACCTCCCGTGAAGGACTAATGCTTCACTTATGTGAGCATCACCTAGATGCAATGAGTGCTAAGTGTACCATTCATTCTCATGAGAGATGGGTTCTTGTGAACCAATACTCATGAATCATGGGTCAATGAGTTTGACTCGAAAACTACACAGTTGAATCTTGATAGCAATATCACAATTTGACTTGCTGTGGAAAATGTCTCCTACTTAAGAACACCATTATTTATAAGACTATTACTTATTTTCAATTTACAAAAATAGCTAGAATATAAGACATCCCAATATATTAAAGATCTAAAATACAATGCCAAATTACCAAACATATAACAAAGCATAAGGAGAAAGGAAGAAGTTTGAAACTTATATTAATTATGTTTTATGTTTTTCATAAAATTTAGTTTAAATCAAAGTGTTTTTAAGTTTAATTTTATAAAAATATTAAATTGTAAAATTTAGTATTAAATTATATATATCAAACAATTTAAGATTAAAATTTATTTTATTGAAATCTTATTTATAGTAGAAAATTATTTGCAAAATTTTCAATTTAATTTATATAAACAATATACATTAAAAAATTAAAAAGATTGATGAATACAAACGTGTTTTTAAATTTGATAGTATAATAATTTTAAGTATTAAAATAGAAAACAAAAATTCCTCTACCTTTATAAGAAGCATTCATAGCTTAATTTTTATTATTCTTGTAATTTTGGATTAAACCCACTAAATTAGTAGTGAACCAAGGGAAAACTAGGATGAGGGTATATGGTTAGTTTGAATGGAAATATGCATTAAACATCAAATAAATACAAAAAACACCATTATACCTTTACCAATCTTCACTTGTTCCTCGGATTGAGTGGGATGAGGTTGGAAGAGCGCCCTTCTCCAACCTGATTGGATTTTCTCCTTGATTAGATGTGATTGGCTCTCCAAATGTGCACACGATAGCTAAAGGAATGATGAGATGGATAGATTAAGGATGTGATGAATAATGATGTATAACCAATACCCTAACTGGTACTAAGAGGGGGGGGGGGGTGAATCAGTACATACAAAAACTTCTCTACAACTTATCAAGTTAAAACAATTTTAACCGGTTGTCTTCATTACTGAACTTAACCATGGCAATACCGGTTAAACACAGTAAGACTTCAGACAGTCAAAACCAGTAAAGCTTAATACTTCAAATACATTCAACACTTGATAACTACTTCACCCATAAACATATGCATGTGGTATACCAATAATACCATAACCATTAGCTCTGCATGCATAACCACTTAAACAAAGAATACTCAATCATCACATGAAAAAAATGCACAACTCATGACACACAGATTTTTCACGTGGAAACCCAAATGGGAAAAACCACGGTGGGGATGAATACCCACAAGCTTGTTTTTGAACTCTTTTGAAGCTCGCTCTGTTAGGAGCCTAGTTCGGTTAAAGATTTTACAATAAGGTTCTGCTAGGAACCGATCCTGTTAAAGATCACCCGGTTAAGGGATGGCTATATACCCTATTAAAGGTTACCTTGCTAGAGGATTTAAAGAACTCAATGATCTTGAGTCACCTAGTTAGAGGATTTACAATAAGCCTGTTAAAGCTACCCGACAAAGGGATTTTCCTTCTGTTGAAATGGTTAGAAGACAACAGGTAAAACTCTGATCTGATACCAACACTATATGCTAAGGCAGATCCTTTTCAGTTCCTCTACTCTGCAATCACACTCTGCAATTTTCCACTCAATGGTCTGGCAAGTATCTCATCACTCGAATACACACACAACATTTTCCAACAACTTACAATAACAAACATCATCGACCTTATAGACAACAATTAGGTCGGTAGCATAAACCCTAACCCCTAATCATTTAGGTTTACAATTATAGGCAGTCCAATCCTGACCGTCCAAACATTTTACATAGAAGGAAACAATCTCTAATAGATCACAAGTCATTCTGTATTGTCCATTCTTCACCGCACATAGAAATCAGTAACCCATCACGCTTTCTTCTCATACCGCTAGGAAGAATGTTCATTCTCGAGGTAGACATTTAATGCAGTTGATCCTTCACATGCAAGATCCTCAAGGAAATCCTTCATGCATGCAAAATTGATGTGGCATCTCGATCTCATCCTCATCTCTTAGCTAACTCATCACAAAATGTCATCGGTTGCACCACACAAGCTAGATTGCCAAACCAGAAATCCTAGAGCGGAGACTACCAACCGGTACTCACACTTATTGAAACCCTGGCACCGGTTCACCAACTTCTTCCAATCTTCATACCGGTTCACTTATACTTATTGACATCAATGCCAACATACATTATTATCATATCATCATGTGCCAACATACCGGTTCATCAAATGCCGACAAGATGAAATGGGTATGCAAAATGAATGGCTAAGTGATGGATGGGGGGAAATTTGACTATAATTTGGGTGCTTGGATGATTGCTTGGACTCAAAAGGGTAGCATGGACTTACTTAATTTGGAGATGGAAAATGAAGGAGTGGAGTCTCCAACTTATGGAAGAAGACGAGATGAAATGGAGGGTTAGGATTAATTCAAGATGGAGGATCAAGATTGCATGTGAGCTCACACATGGATCAAGAGGAGTAGACAAGACAAGTGTGGAGTCCAAGAGATATGCCATAAAGACATTTCTTGTCTCCACACTCCTCAAGGTTTATTGGGAAGGCTTCCCAATGCACCTAGGGAAGACAAAAGGAATACAAATATTCCTTGAATGATGAGAGGAAGAATTTAAAAATTCTTCAAAAAGGGAGCATGGGGATTGGAGGAATAAAAATGAATTAAAAATTCCTTAGGTGGAGGGATACCTAGAGGAATGTGAGATTTTTGAAAATCTCACATTGACCTAGGAAAAAAACATTTAAGGTAGTTGAGTGAGGGGACAAGGAGTTGACTTTGTGGCTAATCATGGGGATTAGCCACTAGCAACCCATTAGAAGAGAGATTAGAAGAGGGATTAGGTGGGACTAGAGCAAGTGGGATTTGTAGGAGGATTTGACTAGGAGAGATAATGAGTGGAGGCAATTAAAATTAGAGGAATAATAGTAAGTGAGATTAAGAAGACTTCTAGAAGAATTAATTAGGCTAATGATGGATTAGGAAAAGGTTATTTGTAGGAATCACTTGGGTTAATTAATTAATTGAGATTAATTAATTAAAGGGGAGATTTAAGAAAAAATAATTTAGATTGCCTTAGGAGAGGAAAGAAAAATTGATTTATTAAATAAATAAATTATTGGACTATAGTGACAATATTAATTAAATTTAATTTAATTAATATTGAGAAGAATAAGGATTAACATAATTAAATTTAATTAATATTGAGAAGAAGGCTACTATTGACCACTTAGTAGTTATTGCTACGGATTCTGTGTCTGCTGGCTCCTCCCATGAGGATGATGTTGTGCCCCCCACGACTCATGTTGCTCCTACTGATGTTTTTGTGGCCTCGTCTCCGGAGGTCCCCACTTCCGCTTCTCCTCTCCTGTAGCCCTCCCCTACTGCTGGATCTGCTTCTTCTTTTATCGTTCTGTCACAGCCTGTTGCTGTTGCTGTTTTGCAGCCCCCTATGACCCTCTTCTATCCTTCTGCTGTCACGGGCGTTGTTGATCCTGCGGGGGCCCTTCCGGTGGATCTTAGCATTGCCTGGTCTATGGTTGCTCGTAGGCGTAAGGGGAAGTCTTCTCCCCTACCCCATACCCCCCTCGTGGGGGTTTGGGTGGTCCGTCCCACCCTTGAGTGGGGTTTGTTCCCTGGTTGGTTAGGTTCTTGTGTTTGTTCCTTTCTGCATGTGGGCTGTGGTTCTCTTCCAACATCATCTCTCTTGATGTTTCTTTTTGTCAAGGGTTAGCGCCCTAGTTAACGCTTCTTTTTTAATAAAAACATAATTAAATAAATTAATCATGTGGGAGAGTTCAATTAATTAATAAAATTAATTTAAGTGTCTACATTTTGCCCCTCTTTTACATAGACGCAAAATTTGGCGATGGATAAAAGATAGAAGAAAAAGGATGCTCCGGTGTAAAGCGTAGGTGGTGTATGCCCCCTCGAGAATTTTTTGGAATTTTTGAAGAAAAAATAGTAGAAAATTCTTGGAAAAAGAAGGAAGGAGGAAAAATGACGAGTGAATGAGAAAGCGAAAGAGAAATGATTGAGGAAATACGAAAACAGATGGAACAAGGAAGGAAACGATGAGAGTGGGCCCGCGAGGGGGCCCATATAAGCCACATAAGGCCCAATGAAGGGTCATTGTCACACATAAGCATTGTAGCATATCAGAGCTTAGAGAGCAGAATAAAAGATGGACCGCATTCCAACACACGAGCATTGCTTCGAGAGGGTTCACCGTTACAAGAGGCCCGCCCGCTATGGACCACTGGTACGTACCACTAACCTCCTTTGTGATTTGATAGATTTAGGGTAGATTTAGGGCTAAAAACATGCTTAGAAGTCTAACGGGGCGGACATGTTGATCACTGTTTTGGCGTGCACACCCCAAAGGTGGCGCGAGCGTTGGTGACTAGCGCTAGCGCACACAGGTAAATATGGACCCTAGGGGGTTTTGGGGTAGGAAAACGCGCTTGGCGCAAGCGCCCACACTAGTTTAGGTTAGGGTTAGGTTTGGGAAGGGGAAAAAGGGCACATGGCGCGAGCGCCCGTGCCGATCGGGGCTAGGTCAAAAATCAAGGTGGTTTAGCGCGAAGGACTGTAGCATAGCGCGAGCACCATGGGTTTGGCACGAGCGCTAGGGAGGGGGAGGAAATGAGGAATATGGATAAGAATGTCATGAGATAATGAAGTGGTTTTGCGTGGATGCAGACAAATTTTCCCAATGAGATCGAGTCCCCACTGTGAGAAGGGCCAAGGTGTGATAAAAGGCTACAGATCTTGTGATGGAGCGTGAATCTTGTCGCCATGCTTCTAGAAGGGGATACATTTCTTCACATAATTATATGCATCTACTTCCATTGTAGGCTAGTAGTACCCCGTTCGCAAGAGTTTCTTAGCCAAAGTGAGACCACTTGAGTGTGCACCACAGATACCTTTATGCACTTCACATAGTGCCCTTTCAACCTCTTGTTTGTCTAGACACCTTAGGAGGGAACCATTGAAATGCCTTTTTAATAGGGTGTCACCAAGGATAGTATAAGGAGCACATCAACGAATAAAGGTTTGTTGTTGGGTTTTGGTGAGGTGTGGGGGAATGGTGCTATCTCTTAGGTAAGTGAAGGTCTCTTGATACCAAGGGGATTCAGGACCAACAAGTATGCACACCATTTCAGACTTTGGTAGGTCATATGCCGATATGAAGAGTTGCTCGACCAAAAACTCACATTTTTTACTGTGTGCCGACATCTGAGGGAGGGAACCAATCGTGGCCATTGCATCTGCAACTTTGTTGTTGGTACGTGGAATCTGATCAACCATACTGCGATAAGGAATAAGCTTGTCATCTTTTTTTTGATACTCATCATTGACTTGTTTAATGACAAGTTGGGAATCACCATAGACATGTAATTCCAATATCTTTCATTGGATAACCAAACAGAGTCCAGTGATCAGTGCTTCATATTCTATGATGTTGTTGGTGCATGCAAAGGCTATCTTGTATGATTTAGAGATGCAATCTCCTTGGGGTGTGATCAACAGTATACCTGCACTCGATCTGTTTTGGGTGCAAGAAGGGGTTATGGGGGTGATGGTGTTGATGTGGGTATCAAAGAAGATGGCATCTTCGTATTCAAAAGGCATTTCATGGAACTCCTCTTCATCAGAGTCTTTGACATCCAAAGAAGGACTTGAAGGGGTACCAGTGATAGTGATCTTAGGCACTGGAGTATAACCCAAGGCCCTGTTATATTTGTATGAGATGGGATTTATTGGTGCTTTGATTCCTTTCTCTTCCAGCCCCAGGCCGTGTCTTTTATAACCCATCTTCTCCAATATGGTTGATACTTTTGGATACATCTTCTCGGGTATTTTTGCTGGATCTTCGTCTTCTTCTTGGTACAACCATGAAGAAACATCTATCTCAAGACTTTCGTCATAAAGTGGACCCCATTGTTTAAAGGTAGTATCCTTACATTGTATAATGAGTTTCTGATCTTTTTTGATTTCTTTGGGCTTACCAGATGACTTAGGAGATAAGGGGAGATTGCCTATTAGTAAGACATCCTCAAGTTTGTATTCTCCATAGCCATTGTCTAGCATCTTGACTTTGGGCTCTGTTTGAGATGAGGTGGAGGCGACTTTAGATGCGTTGGATCGGGGGGGGGGGGGAGATGGAGCGGGTCTGTTCAATGGGAAATGATATAGATGCTTCCCCTCTAAGAGATTGCAATATTGAAAGGGTTGTGGACCACCTTTGATAGTGATCTCTCTACCATTGAAGGTAAATTTGATGCATTGATGGTAAGTGGAAGGAATGACCTGAAGGGAATGAATCCACGGGCGTCCGAGGAGGATGTTATAGGGGAGATCAAGATACAAAACTTGGCAAGGGGTCTCAATCGTAAGAGGGCCCACTTAAAGAGGCAAGGTAATAATTCCTTTAGAAATCCTTTCTGCATCATCATTAGCTTTGATTGCGATTCTTCCTGACGTATCAACCTGGTCCTCAGAAAGCCTCGATTGCTTTATTAACTTATATGTACAAAGATTGAGTCTCGATCCACCATCTATTAAGATGCGTTTAACCTTGTGTTTCTGGATAAGGGCTTCAATATGAAATAGTTTGTTATGGTCCTCATCTTCAGGAGCATCATTGGAGGTAAAAACAAGGTGTTGCTAGGTAGCGAGATTTCCAATGAGGGCTTGGAATTAGGAAGCATTGATGTTGTTGGGGACACACAAATCAAGGAGGGCTTGTTCCAAAATATCCTTGTGGACATGGGAGGTCTTGAGGAGTTCTAGGATGGATTTTTGTGTGGGGGTCTTCCAAAGATGGTCAAGGAGATCATATCGGCGGGTGGGTGACATGGGGGGCGGGTTTGGCAGAGGAGGGGCTCCTTGGACAGTTACTCTCCCACGATGGGTAGTTACATTGTAGTCATTCTGAGAGTGGGAAGCGGAAGGTGTGGTGTCTTGAATGACTATCTTGGCAGGGTTAGGTCTTCTTGCTGGTTGAGACAAGGCAAGATCACGTTGGATAGTGATCCTAGGTTTGCTTTGGGAAGGGGGAGGGTTAACTCCTTGGATAGTGATGACATTGACATGGTTATCTGTAGGCTCAATGCGACCCACTAAAAAGTGAAAGCCCATTATATGATTGGTATAATCATAGTTCATGACATTAGATGATGAGCCCTTGCCTTTGACATGCTTCAGGAAAGGTTCTTGGTACATCTTGAGTTTGTCATTATTGTTACCAGGTTTTGTTGTTTCTACCTCAATATCACCCCTATCAATGAGCTCTTGTATGTAGTTCTTCTGTTTCATACACTTTCGTGTATCATGCCTCTTGATACGATGATAATCACATTCTCATTGTACCACCTAGGTTTAGGTTGATTTGGATCAAACAAGCGAGTTATTGGAAAGACGATTGCACCCGCCTGGACAAGCTTTTGGAACACAATCTCAATGGGCTCAACAAGGGGAGTATACTCTCTTAGAGCCTGATTTTTAGATTGGGGTGGTCTCCCTTGGACTGAAACATTGTTGGAAGGCCTTTGAGATTGATTTTGATTGTTTTGATGAGTATTGAATTGGCGATTAGTGGTGGTGGACTTTGGAGGAGCGGCCATGGTCTGAACCCGTTTTGTATTAGTAACACCATCGTTGACTACGTTCTTGTTTTTAGACCAAAACTTCCATTTGTCATTGTGATAAGAGGAGGAATGTTGACTTGGTTTTTGATAATGCTTTAGGGTACCTTCCTCTAACAAGACACGTTCAAGGGATAGGCCCTTGTCAACCAACTTCTGGAAATACTTTATGCATTGAGATGTCAAGGGTTTTGATAGTTTGAGCACCATATTTTTTTGAAATAATTCAATTTGATGTTATTCTGGCATATCCAATTGGAATTTCTTGATAAGGTGTCACCACCTTTGCAAGGAATTAGCAAAAGTTTCTCCAGGCCTCTATTTTGTGTTACAAAGGTCCGTCATAGAAACATCATTGACAATGTTATAGGCATAGTGGGTCACAAACTTTTTTACCAAGTCCGGGAAGGAGGTGATAGAACCTCGAGGCAAGGATGAGAACCATGCAAGAGCGTCTCTCGTGAGACTTTTAGGGAAGAGTCTACGAAGATATAAATCACTATAGGAGACTTCTTGGCATAGGATATGAAACTCACGAACATGGTCTCGGGGGTCCCCTTGGCCCTCATACTTCGTGAACTTAGGCATCTCAAACCTTGGTGGATAAGTTGCAACCGATATCGTCAGGTCATAAGGACAAGGAAAAAATTCCTCAAACGAATACAATTTTATTTTGTTAGTCCCTTCCTTCATGTTTTTGATGATGTTTTTCATGTCCTGGATTTCCTTGATGATATCTTGTTGCGGATTTTGTACATGATGGATTTTGTTTGCCCCTAATATCAGATGAGTCATGGAAGGTGTACCACCACCACTAATGTATTAATATGATGAAGAAGCGGGAATGTGAGACATGATGACCGATGTAACGGGAACTTGAGTGACAATTGGTTGTGACCCGCAAATTGCTGTGACGGGAGGAAGAGAAGCATGGATGAAGTTAGCGACATTGTTGAGAGGAATGGAGGATTGTGAGATAGAGACATGTGGTTGGGTAGAAGAAGATGGCAAAGAAGCATGTTGGAGAATAGATGTGATTGGATTGGATATTGGCATGGATGTTAAGAAGGAAGAAGGTGGAATGGAAACCACGGGGATGGATACCGCAGTCACTATTGATTGGGGTTGAATGATAGGTGGGGGTGCGATTGATTGAGGTTGAAGGATATGTGTGACGATGTGAGTAGGAGCAAAGTCTCCTTGTGGTTGTTGATCGAGAATAAATCTATCAAAATTAGGGGGAAGGCGGGCTCCATTTTCAAAAAGAGTCTTTAGAAGACCACTAGGATTATGTCAGATGAATTTCTCCGTCATTTTTTGATTGTATGAATCTTCTAGGAACATTCGCACTTCCGGGGAGAGGTTATATTGATCAACCATGTTAAGGTCCCTTTGTGGTTGGGGATCTTGGATGTCGGGTTGCACACTTTGCATAGGATCTTGTGCAGGGTCTTGATATAGGACACTAATGTCCGACATGCCATATTGTTGTTCGACCATCTTTTCCTTTTGAGATCGAGTTGTAACCATACAAGAATAACCTTAGAAATATTTGTTGAAAGAAAAGTTTTGATGAAAGGACTTAGCGAGGACTTTGATATAATTTGGATTTGATGAAATTAGATAGATTGATTGATGGGATCCTTGGATTAGGACACGAGTTTGATTAAGATTGCACCTTAGTCCTTGGATGAGGATTACACTTGGGAGATGTTGATGAAACCACAAGGAAGGTAACTACCAAGTTGGGTAAAATTTAGACCTTAGGATAATGATCAAAGTCTCTTTTCTACTAAAGATTGACTAATGATCTAAAGCTAAATAAAGACGTAGGATAAGAGTCTTGATCGACTCAAAGGATGGGGCAAAGGTACTTGGGGGAGATTCTTTCCCAAGTACAAAGGCCAAATGATTAATTGATTAAGGATGAGGTCTAAATATAACTTCACAACGCATACAACCTTAGTGTGAGGTTGATTTGATTGAAGGATGATTGATTGAGGATTGATTTGATCAAAGACGATTGATTAAATATTGATTGATGTGCTAAATCCTTAGAAAAGGTTGATGATGAAAGATCAAAGAAGGATGATAGTGATGACTAGAAGAACTTGATGATTAGATTATCCTTGATATTGAAATGATTCAATAAGTGATAGGTTTGGATGGAAAATTGTATGAAGGTATGTGACCACCCCGATTTGACGATAGTTAGTATTGAAAGACAATCCAGATCCTTGGTGTAAAGCTCAGACTCTTAGTTCATCACTGCTATGACCATGGATATAATCGTGATATCAGTACAAAAAGGTCCTATGTTTGAGAAAGAGTTTGCGGTTGGTATACCAAAACTTTCGACGTCTAATGAGTTGCGCTTGTGTGAGCTTATTCTTCTTGATTGGATGATGGATTGACTTCTTAGGATGCTTGTACAACTTAGGCTTATGAAAAATGAGGCGGGCGGAGTTCCGACGTAGTTTGACTTGTTGGAAAATTTGGACTTGAATGTGACTTGGGCTTGACTAAGGTTGATTCAAAATTTGACTAGGATATGACTAGGACAAAACTAGGACATGACTTGGCTATGACTAGGACATGACGTAAGGATGATTAGGGACTACGACTTGGATTATGCTTGACTTGGATTAAAATGTGACAAAAAGGTGACTTAGACTTGGACTATGATGACTAGGATGTTGACTTGGATACACTAATTCTACTCTTGGCAAGAAGACAAAGAAAACACATTAGCCATTGACTCAAATAGAGACATCAAGCATAACATTTATCCTAGGAAGTTGGTTGAGGAGGAAAACCTTTTCTTGCTCACTCAGGTACACACCGAATAGCTAATTAGAATATGGCCGTTGAGTCTTACGCAATGGATTCTCAACGCTGTATTAGTCAACTCCAAACGCTAATGGGGTCACGATATGGAAAGTCTCTTGGGGGAGTTACTATCTCCCTTGCACAAAGATTATCCACCTTTCGGAGGTGAACCGGGTGGCTTCTAATCCTAGATCTTTTAGTAAGGGTTTTCGTTCGAAGACTACCCTTTGTAGTCACGCAAGCGTGATTGAGGCCTATAGCCCAACAAAGTACCAAGCAAGATGTAGTCACGCAAGCGTGATTGAGACCTAAAGGCCCTACAAAATGCCCAATATGAGAGTAAACTTTCAGATAGCTCCGTACTCCAAGATTTTCATCCCAAGAGGCCTATTTATTATAGTGAGTTGGAATGCTTGGGTTTTAGCCATACTCACTTGGGTCATTCCCCTCTCACCAATGCTTGTGTGAGTGTGCTAGACAAATCGGGAGGGTAGGCCCGCTAAGGGTAAAAAGCATGCAAGCAGACTAGAAAAGTTTCAAGGGTCTGGATTTCAGGTTGTCTATATAGACAAGAGCATACTCTCCTACCTCTATGCTTTCCTCAAACACAAAAAAAATAGTTCTTTTACCCAATTATATTTAAGTGCCTAAGAAAACAATTAAAAAGACACAATGTTTGCTTGTATCTCCTTAGGCAACCTACAAAACAACGAATTAGTAGTCTTATGGTTTGAGCAATAAATTCTTTGACAAGAGGAATCTTGGACTAACGTTTTGCAAAAACATAGGTTAGTAGTCTCAGACCATGCCTTGGACCAATCGAGTAGAACCTGCAAAACTCAAAAAATCTGATCAATACACAAAATTTTGTAGAAACAACACTCATGCTATTATGCAAACGACCAACACTGAAGTGCCTGCACAGGCATTGAAATGCCTGTGTACACATTGCAGTGGGGTCTGAAAATAGAAAATAGAAAATACAGAAAAATATGAAAAAATGCAGAAAAACGCAGAATATACCTGGAGCAGTCGCGTTGCTTTGATGCCGGTCGTGCTGAAGTGCGTGCGCTCGCGCCAAAATAAAAAAAAGGGGTTAGCGGTTAAACAAACATTTGAAAATTCATTTTTTTTGAAAATAAACATGATCTCTACAAAGCGCCCACACTACTCACAGAGCGCTCATGCTAAAGCTACATTTCTAGAAAAATAAAAAAGGCAAGATAAGGAAATTAACTATTTTTTTTGATTTTTTAGGTTTTTTTACTTTTTATGTGTTTTTTAAATGACTGATTATAGAACAGAAACAAAATGTGCAAAAACAAAAACAAGAAAGTATATTAAGTAATGCTGCAGGCGGATGCATTATTCCCGCAATGCTCGCACTAATTGACAAGCCTGTAAAAAGGCGGGCTAGTAAAAATTTGAATTTATACCGGACGCGCTAAAAAGTGTGTGCACGCGTCGAAGCTCATATTGCTTGCGTTGAACTCGTATCGCTCGCACCAAATTGCAATCGCTTGCGCTATTCAGGTACCTGCGACTAAAAACTCACAAAAACTTCAAGAAAATTGTTAAATTAGGGACATGGGTCCTACGGGGCATGCCAAAATGAACCAAGGGAAAACTAGGCTGAGGGTATATGGTTAGTTTGAATGGAAATACACATAAAACATCATATAAATACAACAAACACCATTATACCTTTACCAATATTCACTTGTTCCTCAGATTGAGAGGGATAAGGTTGGAATAACGCCCTTCTCCAACCTGATTGGATTTGCTCCTTGATTAGATGTGATTAGCTCTCCAAATGTGCACACGATAGCTAAAGGAATGATGAGATGGATGGATTAAGGATGGAATGGGTATGCAAAATGAATGGCTAAGTGATGGATGTGGGGAATTTTGACTATAGTTTGGGTGCTTGGATGATTGCTTGGACTCAAAAGGGCAGCATGGACTTACTTAATTTGGAGATGGGAAATGAAGGAGTGGAGTCTCCAATTTATGGAAGAAGAGGAGAGGAAATGGAGGGCTAGGATTGATTCAAGATGGAGGGTCAAGATTGCATGTGAGCCCACACATGGATCAAGAGGAGTAGATAAGACAAGTGTGGAGTCTAAGCGATATGCCATAAAGGCGTTTATTGTCTCCACACTCCTCAAGGTTTATTGGGAAGGCTTCCCAATGCACCTAGGGAAGACAAAATGAATAGAAATATTCCTTGAATGATGAGAGGAAGAATTTAAAAATTCTTCAAAAGGGGAGCATGGGGATTGGAGGAATAAAAAGGAAATAAAAATTCCTTGGGTGGAGGGATACCTAGAAGAGTGTGAGATTTTTGAAAATCTCACATTCAGTTAGGAAAAGAGCATTTAAGGAAGGTAGTTGAGTGAGGGGACAATGAGTTGACTTTGTGGCTAATCATGGGGACTAGCCACTAGCAACCCATTAGAAGAGAGACTAGAAGAGGGATTAGGTGGGATTAGAGCAAGTGATATTTTTAGGAGGATTTGACTAGGGGAGATAATGAGTGGAGGCAATTAAAAATTAGAGGAATAATGGTAAGTGGGATTAAGAGGACTTCTAGAAGAATTAATAAGGCTAATGATGGATTAGGAAAAGGTGATTTATAGGAATCACCTGGGTTAATTAATTAATTAAAGGGGTGATTTAAGAATTATTATTTTAGATTGTCTTAGGAGAGGAAAGGAAAATTGATTTATTAAATAAATCAATTATGGACTATAGTGACAATATTAATTAAATAAATTTAATTAATATTGAGAAGAATAAGGATTAACATAATTAAATAAATTAATCATGTGGGAGAGTTAAATTAATTAAAATAATTAATTTAAGTGTCTACAAGTAGGATTACGTGATTAAAATGGAAGTTGATTACTTATTATAATGTGATTAATATCTTTTCTAATAACTTAAAAAATAAGAGACAATGAATGAGTGGGTATAACTGATTATAAATCTAGATTATTATCTTTCTTATATATATATATATATATATATATATATATATATATATATATATATATATATATATATATATATATATATATATATATATATATATATATATATATATATATATATATATATATATATATATATTCCATTTCAACTTAACATCATTTAGGTGCCTACAACATGGACCTCGCCATTAAACCAAGTTCAACAAAACAACCTTGACAAAATTTAGTCAAAACAAATAAAACCATTAGTAATAGTTGTAATTCTATTATACATAAATTTGTCTTTTGATATATTATTTGTTATCATAAAAAAATATACATATATGTTGTATTCAATAATATATATTTGCAATAAAAATGATGATGATTCCATAGAGCTTTACAGTTAGGATATAAATGTGTAGGTTTAACATAATTTGTCATAAAGAAAAGGGGGTGGGATATAAAGGCTAATAAATTTGATTAGACCCATCAATACATTTATTTTAAAGAAGTTTTGTCTAATTATTGAGTATAAAGAAATTTTGTCTAGTGCAATTATTCTGAGTAGATTGTACCCTCCACTATATTATAATAAATTTGGTCTAACTATTGACTATAAATAAATTTTGTCCAACTTAGCGTAATTGTTTAGAGTAGATTGTATCCTCCACTATATTATAGTATATTACCAATGACATGGTAAGCCTTCACAATAAAAGAATGCTAAAACAATTAAATCGTCCAATTATGTTTCTTCAACCCTGGTTTACCTTAATCTATAAATACCCTCAATATAAACTCTTAACTAGTTTCTATTTTGCAAATAGGGCTCATGAAAATCATTGCATTCTCCTACAAAGAACACCTCTTAATAAAAATAGCCAAGTACCTTCAACCTTGTTCACTTACTTTAATGCACAAATATCCTCGATTTTAAGTCTAAATGGATTTCTATTTTGCAGGCAAGGCTCATGAAGATCAACTGCCCAACTTATTTTCAAAAGGCAACCACACAAACAACTCTGGCAATTTTTTTTTGAAATGTTTTGAATTTGTGGAATGTCATCAATGACATAGATTATTGGGTAGTTATTTATGGTTGACATGAGTATAGAAGGAAAATGATTTTTCTCATTCCATGAGAACTTTATCCAATGCTATTCTTATTTTTCTTGACATTTCGAGTGTCTTGGGATGAAATTTTTTGATTGGTAAGTGGGAGGTTACCCTCCTCAAAAATTATGGCCTCCATGTTTTGTATTGGCTTGTTGATGGTGGCTAGAGGAATAAGAACAATGGTTAGTTGTGTTGTTAGACCAAACCACACGAAGCATTTTTTTTAATATATGGTTTTAACCTTTCTTTCCAATGTCATTGATATGATATAGAAGACATTAATATTTTAAATATTTTGTTAGAGATGTATGTTCACCAAAAATATTGTCTAAGAGCCACAAATAAATCAAAGAACTCAAAGATGAATATGGTAGTGTCTTTAATGTCATTTTTCTTATCAAAGAATTAGGTATCCCTACTTGCATGTAATAATGAAAATTAATAAATATTCTATTTATTTTTTCAATTCATTAATTGGTCAAGATGGGTGCTTTAGTTATTTTCTCTTTTTTTCTAATGTCCTTAAAAATATTTATGCAACTATATAAATATTTACAAACTTATTAAGTACATTTACAATAGTCTTATGTTTTTTATTATCATTTTTCTAATTTAAGCAATAATTTTCTAAATGTGCATGTTCATTGCTTTTCAAAATAAAATTAAAATTATATTATAAAAAAATATAAATTTTTTAATTGTATAAATTTTGTTTTGGAGGGATAACAAATCCTGTAGAATAGATACAACTATTGAAAAGATGTATAAGAATCCCAAAATGGATGACAAAACTACAACTAAGTTATAAATGATAAACAATACAACAATAATCAAGTTCCTAAGCACAAAATGAGAACCTAGGGAACCAACCTAATTAATTCCTAGTCCAACCCTATTCAATATCACACCCTCTAATCTATTGTATATTTGAAAGAAATATTTGGGATGTCTAAAAGATATTATCAACCAAATTCTCAAACTTAGAAGACAAATGACATTTCTCTTTAAAGATACCATCCATTGGAACAATAGAAAATTAGAACATCTAGTTGGTGTAGCTAATCATTGATCACATTTTGTACCTCAAGTGTCCTGATCATTTCGAGCTACATTGTTTTGGTGCAATCTCTTAAGAGCCCTAAGTGCTAAGAATGACCGAACTATGACAATATTTCTTAGAATTAGTGGCACCTACAAATGTTTTTCTAAATCTACAGGGTCACATAGGGCATCTCTCATATTTTTAAATCTCCAATTCATTTGACTATTAAAAATATTTTTCAAATGTTGTAAAAAGTGGTTGTTGTATTAAACAAAAATTTGCAAGCGAGCATAGTTTTTGTTTCGTGCATCATGGGGCTGAACCGATAGTGCCAACACATCTAGGTGGGTGGGTGAATACTAGTCCCGTTTTGTACACTAGATGTCCCAATTGTTCTGGGGCACATTGTTAAGGCACAATCTCTTAAGAGCCCTAAGTGCCAAAAATTGTCAAACTATGGTAAAGTTTTTCTCAAAATCAGTGGTACCGACAAAGATTTTGTATGAACCTATAGGGTCACACAAGGTACTTCTACAATAAATTTTCTCACATTTTTGAATTTATAAGTCACTTGAGTATGAATATATTTTTCAAATGATACAAAAACATCAATTTCATTCAGCAAAAAGTTGCAAGCAAGCATAAATTTCAATTCATGTGTTGTGGGGCTAACATGAAAGTGCCAACACATCTATGTGAGTAATTAAATGCTTGGAAAGGCATTTTTAATACCTTAGGTGTCTTTATTTTTGCAAGCTTCCTGGTTGTGATGCAATCTCTTAAGAGCCCTAAGTACCAAAAACTATTGAACTAGGATGAACTATTTCTTAGAATTCATGACACTTGTAAGTTTTTTTGTCTAAATCTATAGGTTCGTGTAGTGTAAATCCATAGCAATCTCTTGCATATTTTTTAATCTCCAATCTATTTGACCGTGATGAATATTTTTAAATTTCACAAAAAACATTACTTGCATTCAACAAAAAGGTGCACTTGCAAGCATAATTTTTGTTACTTGTGCCATAGGGTTGAACTAGTAGCTCCAACATGTTTGAGTGGATGGTTGAATCCTATGAAGGTTTTATTTTATACCCTAGGTGTATCAATTGTTATGTGCTATACTATTTCATCTATTCTCTTTAGAGCCTTAAGTGTCAAAAAACGCCGAACTATGACATACCGTTTCTTAAAATTCATGGCACATAAAAATATTATGTCTAAACCTAAAAGGTCACTTAAGTGTCCCTCCAGAATAACCTCTCTCTTATTTTTGAATCTCCAATCTATTTGAATATGATGATAATTTTTCAAATATTTCAAAAAGCATCAATTGCATTCAACAAAAAGTTGTAAGCAAGCATAATTTTTTTTCATGCATCATGGAGCCAAACTGATAGTTTCAAAATGTTTGAGGAGGTGGGTGGACATTAAAAAAGGTCATAGTGCATATCCCACATATCCCCATCATTCTAGGATACACTATTCCAACACAATCTCTTAAGAGCACTAAGTGCCTAAAACTATTAAGCTATGATATACTATTTCTTAAAATTTGTGACATTTTATGGATTATGCTTTTGAAAGCATTCTTCGATGGTATTTTGTTCCAAGGTATGTATGGACCAGATTCCTAAGATTAAAACTTCAAGTCAGAATAAACCGTTGTCACATCCTTAGAATCTCCTCTTTTAACATTACATCATAACCTCTATGACCCTGGCATCTCTTTGTTACAGGTTCTCTAACTCCTACCCCCTCTGCCTCCCCTTGCCTATATCCCCCATCTCCAGCAACCATAAAACAGCTATAAAACCATTGCAGACAACTAATTAATAGATCATTATTGGGCGCCATTTTAATGAAGAAAGTTCTTTAGAAGCCAGGATCCACAATATAGTGAACTCAAACAAAGATTTTTTGAGGGATGTTCAAAGTCAGGGAAAAGTAATAGAAAGCTCAAACAATTATATATATATTTTCAATATAATAGACAGTTCATCATTAAATTCATTCTGATTATAAATGGATATTAAAGATTGCATAGCAGCAGAAAGGTTAGAATTTTTAAAATAAAAAATTCCCACTACATTTTCCTGTTTATATGGGCTCAAAAACACTAAATATCTTTCTTAATAACTCATGAAATAGTCTACTTTTGTAACTGGTTGCATGGCTATTTTGAAGTACTCATGTATATTATTTTTAGGTAAGAAACACAGAAAGATGGATGAAATAGTTTTTTATTTCTTTGTTCTGTAAGAAGCCCCTTCAAATCAGCGTGTAAGATAACTGTAGTTGTAGATCATCTACAATATCATACGATGTCCTTGAAATCACATACCTTGATCTTTAGTCAAAATGTTTCTTTGGATCCCCTATTTGGGGTTTCTATTGTTACCAAGGGTTGTATTCATCATTATTATCATTGCTGTCCTCGTCATTTGGAGAAAAGGAAGAGTAAGGGCGACTGTCTGCTTCATTGTCATCTACATGCTTAGAAGCCCCGGTTATAGACTTAACTGTTTTTGGAAAATTTGAATCACCCCCTTGGTTTACTGAATCGAAGTTACTAGTAGCACCTCTTGTGCCTTGCGAAAAGCCAGGTATTTGGTCAAGAATGCTATTAAATTCACTTGAGATGTGTTGGGGACACACACTTTGAGAGCGAAGGAAGGCATTACTATCAGCTCTACAAGTATTATCTGTTGAATGGTTTAGACGTGTGGGACCTTGCATACTATCACCACAAATACTCCTGTCCAAAAATACGTTTGTATTTAATTTCTTTGTCTTCTTAATTGGGGGTTGATTATCAGTGTCCCAATTCTTAGGTTTAGGTCTCTCCCTGGTCTTAAACTTCGTAAAATTTGTTTCATTTTCCAGCATTTTGAACTCTTCAATAGCTACCTTTATAGCACAATTTTGAACTCTGCCTCTTCCTCTTCCTCTTCCTCTTCCTCTTCCACTTCCACTTCCACTTGCACTTGCACTTCCTCTACCTCTATCTCTACCTCTGCCTCTGCCTCTGCCTCTGCTCCCTTTACCCTTATCATTATCCTTACCTCTAATGGGTTTGTTTTGAGGAAGAGAGTATGGAGCTTGAGTTTTAGTCGGACTCGGGACAATGCCTGATAAAGGTGGACATTGAACATATAAATTTGTGTTAGATAGGGTTTGATGTTCACGTTGTTGAAATTGAGGTTGAGATGGGCATTGTTCATAATGTTGAGGTTGAGATGGATATTCCCCAGGATGTTGAGGATGACATTGAGGTTGAGATGGGTATTGCTCATTATGTTGAGATTGAGATGAGTACAGCGCAAATTGTTGAGGTTGAGATGGGTATTGCTCAAAATGTTGAGGTTGAGATTGAGGTTGAGATGGATGTTGAGGTTGAGATTGATATTCATATTCTGGTTCTGGTTGAGGCTGATATTGATGTTCCAAAGGAATGTTAGTTGATGAAGAGAGATTGGGTTGGGATTGTTTTAAACAATCAGGCTCTGCAATGGCAGAAACACCTTCTAATAGATCACCAAGGTTAAACAAATTCTCAAAATCATCATCTCCTTGAAGCATGCTAGTGAATGAGTCCTGGAAATTAATTTGGTCGAAGTTGTCCAAGTCCAAGGAGGTCTTTATAAAGTCCTGGGACTCTTGCTTTGAAGGATGGGTCATATGATAATTGGATTGCTTCTCCTCCAAAGGGCTCTGCACATGCATAGAAGACTGGTTGCATGGATAGTCATACTTGCATTGTGGGTGTGAAGAGTAAGTCATAGGCATATCATTGGAGTAGCATTGCTGCTCATTTTGTGAAGGGTAGGGAGTAAACATGGTGTTGGGATCATATTGCTGCTGAGGTTGGGAAGGATAGGAAGTAATCACAGTGTTGGGATCATATTGCTTTTGAGGTTGAGAAGGACAACTCATGTTATTGTATTCCTGGTTATTCATTGGTACAGAGTGGGAAAAGAAACCCTCCTGCAGTGGCTGTGACTGGTCATGCATGCTGGCATTTTCCTGTTGGGATTGATTGGTAAAAGAACCAGGCTGAAGTAAAGGATTTTCTTGTGTTGGCTGATTATAACCATATTGAAAACTGTTATGCAATTCCTCTGGGTGTTGAGGATGATGAGTAAATTGTGTGGTAGGATCAAGCATTGTAATCCCTTCACCTTGAATTGTTTCATCTTGCAGTTGTTGTTGGGACCTTGCCTTTTTCTTCTTGTTAGCTTTGCCATTATTCTTGAGCTCACTGGGTTTGGCAGCTTTAGTCTTAGTATTTTTTCTACAGGTTTTCTTTTGGAGTTTGTGCGAAGCGTCTGTTGGAGCAGGGGGCATTGGAACAACAACTTTGTAAGGCAACCCCACTCTTGGGAAAACTCTATACATGGCATGGCCATGAAAACTCTCTGAATCTGCTAAACGTACTGGTCTCCTTTTCAGATTACATTCATCTGAGATTTCAACACCGTGATAAGAGTAGATCTTCATATCTGTGATTTGATTTGCTTGCAATCAAATAGCCGGGGTAAGTATAAATCACTCAAGCTTCCCCTGGTCACGACTCTTCGTATAGCTTTTTAAATGAGGTAAATTAATCATCTCTTTAAATATGAGCTTACAATTAATATCATATTTAAAATAAAATAAAATAAATAAATGTTAATTAGGTGAGAGATATCAAATTTTAAAATATAGCTTTTATGAATAAATCATTAGATTTATGTTTACAAATAATTAAGAAGAGTATAAATTTAAAAAAGAAAGATTACTAAAAATAAATAAATACGCATTATTAATTTGTTTATTTTTAATTTATTGAAAATAAGTAAATAATTTAATCAGTATATATATATATATATATATATATATATATATATATATATATATATATATATATATATATATATATATCTTATTTAATTTACTAAACAAAGTTATTGGATTACAACATAGGGTTAGGTGTTAAAGTCTCACAAATTAAATCTAATTTCATTTTTCTCCAACACCTATTTCTAAAAACTACCAAATTCAATCCTAGATAGTGGTAGTTAACAATAATAATACATATAATTCAATATTAGACAATTATATCAAACATTAATATCTATGAAAATCAATAAAATTATCAAGAAAACAAATATCAATACATCCATTAAACCAATCATTAAACAAGATTTACAAATCTAATTTCACATCAACTCACTATCTATAAACATCTTAATTATTATATTCATATGATTGCATATAAACGTTGTCAAAGAACATGATAACCTATGCATTTGAAATGTCAAAAAATAAAAAATTTAAACATTTAAAATCATTCAATGATTTACAAATCTAATTTCACATTAACTCTTTATCTATGAACATCTTCATTATTATATTCATATGATTGGTGTTTTTAGCATATAAATGTTGTCAAAGGAAATGATAACTCATGTATTTGAAATGTTAAAAAATAAAAAATAAAGACATTTAAAATATTCTTAATGACTCCCAATACATAACATTATTTTTAAATATTATCATTATACTATGAAACCTACATATGTCAACATATAATTTTATGCTAAATGATTATACTTCTATTTTCAAGCCTAAAATATCACAACAACAATTGACACAGTCAAGGTAGGGAGATCCAATGAAGGACATCCCCGCTTTGCAACCTATAACAAAACACCATGCGAGATACCGACCACCAGTAACACAACACAAGATATAACCGATAAATAAATTAAGAGCAACCTAACAAGTAGAAGTAACACATGATATGACCGATAAATAGATAAGTCAATCATTACAACTATTTAATGAATTACATGTGCCTTCAACGGCTACACCTGCTGGACCACAACCCAGGATTACAAAACAATCCATACAACACAAATCTAAGATCCAGAGATCTTTTGCTCGACAAATAGGTCTCTAGTAACAGTCTGCACTGTTCTGCATTGATCTGCACCTCAGTCCTTTCGGACTTCAGTCCCCCCCGGACCAAAATCTCTCTGGAAACTATATCTTCGTTCAATCTCTTCTTCCTCTGACCTTTGTCCCCCAAAATGAATCTCTAAAATTTCCCTTTATACCATCCGCAAGTAATAACAACTCGATCAAGCTAGCCAAAGACCAACCGGTTCATGATGAAACATGTAAACGATAACATGTTGACCCAAATCACCAAGAACATCTTCAAATGTATAAAAATTCACGTGGTCCTCCAGAAACATCAGACAAGGCCCAAAATAACATCGCTCAATGATCTGCAAGTTACGGAAACCACTCGCAACCCGATTCATCTTCGCTCCATACACTGCAAGACCAATCAGTAAGAACATATCAATACCAGACTAATATCAGAATCGATGTCTCACCGAGATCAAATCCAAATGCCGGTTTGAACTACTCCGATGCTCCTGCATCAGACTCTTGGGTTTAATTGAAAAGTGAGTCCCATCACTCAATTTGGTTCGACAATCTGAACAAGTCTACAAGCTGCCTCAACTTCCTTTCCAACCAACCGGTACATAACTGGGTCTTCTTCGATCAATAGGTTCACAAACCAACTCTGATACCACTTGACACAATCAAGGTAGGGAGATCCAATGAAGGACATTCTTGCCTTGCAACCTATAACACAAAACACCATGCAAGATACCGACAGCCGGTAACACAACACAAGATATAATCGGTAAACAGATAAAGAGCAACCTAATCGGTAGAAGTAACACATGATATAACTGGTAAATAGATAAATCAATCGTTACAACCATTTAATGAATTACAAATGCCTTCAGTAGCTACACCTGCTGGACTGCAACCGAGGATTACAAAACAATCCATACAACACAAATCTAAGATCCGCAGATCTTCTGCTCGACAAATAGGTCTCTGGTAACAATCTCCACTGATTCGGACCTCAGTCCTTCCGAACTTTAGCCCCCCGGACTAGAATCTCTTTGGAAACTACATCTTCGCTCGATCTCTTCTTCCTCTAGCCTTTTCCCCCCAAAATGAATCTCAAAACTTTCCCTTTATACCATCTGCAAGTAATAACAACTTGATTAGGTCGGCCAAAGACCAACCGGTTCATGATGAAACGTGTAAACGATAACATGTCGGCCCAAATCACCAAGAACATCTTCAAATGCATAAAACTTCATGTGGTCCTCTAGAAACATTGGACAAGGCCCAAAACAACATAGCTCAATGATCCGCAAGTTATAGGAACCACCCGCAACACGATTCATCTTCGCTCCATACACTGCAAGACCAACTGATAAAAACATACCAATACCAGACTAATACCGGGATCAATGTCTCACCAAGATCAAATCCAAATTCCGGTTTGAACTACTCCGATGCTCCTGTATCAACAATATAATAATAATTTTCTTATAATTGTAGGGGTTCATCCCTCAGTATGATGGTTGAGTTGTGGCATGCGAACTTTGGCAAAATGCCTAATTGAAAAGTGGTCTCATGAAATGCCATAATTTGCAACATCTAGCGAAAAAAATTAAATAAAGGATTTTTGAACTACAAACCAATTTAACCTAAAATGTGTTACCAAGAAAGACTTTTGTGTTGTGTAAAATAAGAAAAATGATCTCAATAAAATGAATAGACATGTATAGTAGTATATAAGCAAATTGGAAAGCACAAAGTAATATTTTGGTATCTAAAAATGATCAACATCAAGAGACCAAGATAAGTAATTTAGTATTTAACTCCAAAATTTGAAACATTTTGCTCTTGGTTGTTCTTCATGTGACATTTTCATTGCCTGCATAGATATGAGTTGTCTGATTATATATTTACAAAAATATCAGCTACACCAACCTACAAAAGGAATCAAATACATATTTGCATAAGCAAGTTGTTCTTTATGCAATAAGTTTTGACAACCATCACTACACTTCTTTAAATTGCATGTATAGACATCCTTGCACAATTCCCATGGTTCCATATTCTACAAAATATATTTAGATATTTGTGAGGTTTGATCATCATTAAGGAAGTTTTGGTTTTCAACTTCCTTAAGACAAGCACCTAAAAGTGCCTAAAACAACATCAAATACCAACAAACAAATTTTTTGTTGGAGGTAACAAGTTGTAGAGTTGCAAATGGCACCATCATGACCATATAGGGCCCCTCCATAGTAGGAAGACACTGCCCTGCTTATATGGATGCCATCACATTAGATTAGATAGGAGGACACATGGCTTTGTTCTTTTGACACTAAGAACAAGAATAGTGAAATAGATCTTTATTTAGCTTCTAAAATCCTATCCCTAATCTTATGCATTCCAAAATAGAGAAACAAGGCTACATCAATCATAATAAAGGCTACACATTCTCTATCTCTATCTCTTGTATTTTCTGTGAGATTTTTTTTTTGTTTCCTTATTTTGGATTAAAACTAAAATGAATGTTTGAATATTTTATTGTTTCACATTCACTTTAGATGTTAGACTATGGTTAACAAATGGGGTAACGTTAACAAAGAGATCAAATATGTTTTGCATTCCTCACTCAAATTTGTAATTGTCCTTAGCTCCAGTAATGTCATCCCGAGGAGGGATCACAATATTCCTATTTATACCTTACATCTTTAGAAATTATTTCTTGATGGGAAATGTCATAGGTCCTTGACAGTTTTGAGAAGTCATTTCTTGTATTTATATTTTATGGGTTAAATATTGAAACTAAAATGATCACGACATTCCATCCTCACTATATCACCTTGGTCCTCAAAATGTTTGTAAAATTGGCAATACTCAACTTGTATGAGTCTACAATTCAATTTTGGGAAAATATATTTTCATATTTGCTTGCATGGTCTTTATGGGTCATATGTATCTGGTGCTTAGTTTTCCATGCCCCCTAACATAAAAAACAAAATTTATGTGCTTTTCTAAATTACTCTAGTCATTTGATGACCATGAAATGATGGTATTTCCCTATTGATACATAACATGGTTTGAGAGGTAGTCAACCAAGCTTTTTGTTTCTATGTAAACATGCTTCAAGGTGTGGTCTTCAATTCCTCCCAAATATTCATATATATTATCTATCCACATTGTTTTCTTCCAACTTGGTGTCCTTTTCACCATGATCATGTTAATCATGGTGGTCGAATCAACTTCTATATCGACCCAATTCAAATTTTCCTTTCTACATAGCTTCAAGCCTTCAAGTAGAACACTAAACTCAACACCATTATTAATACAAGAGGGGAGTTTGATGGACTCAATCCACACTAAACATCCTTTGTTATTTCTCACTATGAAATCGACACCAGATGGTCTAGGATTGTTGTGATTAAGGTGTCTAAACCTTTGAGTCCTAGCATTAATTAATTTAATTATTTGATGCATATTTATTTATCATAATATTTTAACTTCCTAAGTTGTCATTCACTAAATGTAAGTCCTCTTGTTGAGGTGGCATCCTACATGGAAGGTGATGAGATATGGAAAGATCCTATAATTAGAAAGTTGTAACCCACTCTTGGAGGCCCCATTTTTAATGAGGTGAAGTCAGTTGTTCCTATTTTGTTAATAAAATTGGTTTGGAAACTTCCTATGTTGACTTGAAAGTCTCATTTGTCCGTTTCTATATCATAATTGAAAAGGGTATTACTAGTATTTAATATTATCTCTTTTAGGCGCACAAGACAAGATATGGATAAGGTATGACAAGATTGTTTTCTTGGATATGCATGCCTAGGATAAGGATAAGGTTTCTTTCTTTATAGATATTTTGAGGTTGAGCTCATGCATGTCGAGTCTTTTGAGTTCTGAACTACCAACTTGGATGTGGTTTCCTTACACGTCTTCCTCTAGAAATCACTTTTTTTTAGTGGTTGTGAAAGTGATCCTGACATTTTGTTGGGTGCCTATATTGATTTTCTGTAATACGTGTTGTGTTAGTTCATTTTGTATGACATGTTGGATTTTTTCTGAGATACCATTATGTTGCATAAATTATTCTAAATTTTGAATATAGTGTGAAAAATCTCGAGGAGCTTAAGCTTTAAAATTATATTGTAACTAATATTTTGTTGTCGAATAATATAATTTGAGCTAGGTGTTTGGAGTGTGGATTTTTTCCTTACAAGTTTTTCCACATAAATTCTATGTGCTATGGTTTGAATATTTTAATTGTTTGAATTAAATGGTATGTGCATCTCTTGTTGCCGAATTTTTATAAACCCTCTCATATGTTGTATTGGTGTAGGGAGTTGTTTCCACATACCCAACTTTCTTGTAAGGATTACCCTTGGAGGTGCCATAAAAGTTAAGTTTTAGTTTTTTGCTCGGGGGTAGTGACCACTTGGCCTTCCTACCATTTATTGGGTCTTGGTTGCTACAATCATCCAATATTTTAGGTGTTTCCATTCAATTTGAATATTATGGTGCCATGCAGAGAACTTGTGCTTTTATATTTATATTTGTAGGCTTTGATGTTAAAAGATATTGATCTCGATCTTTGTCAAGATGGTAATGATTGAGGCATCCTTTCATTTGAATATTCCTATGTTCTATTGTTTCCACAATTACTAAATGATTATTGTCGATGTCTCACTCCAAATGCCAACCCAAAGAGATCCCTTGTGGATCATAAGCCAAAATTCTAACACATCCACAATGTTGTTTGGTAGGGGATCCATCAGTCCTAATTTATAGAATAAAGAAAGTGAACACTTTTGGGAAACCTCATATTACAATAGCAGATGTTCAAATAGTCTCTTTGTGCTTTTAGCATAGGGGACATCAATGAGGGCCTAGAATCCCAATACTGTGGAATATCTCACTTATGAGAATGCATTTGTGGAGTGATACCCAAGAAAATCACCAACATTGGGGAGCAAATGGAGACCCCAATATAAATATTTTTACCATGGAGGCTTCATAGATATCCATATTGATTATTTCATAAACCAACCTTGTGGAGTGTCTTCCATATTAGCTACACTATAAAGGATTTCATCACTTCTATCTATTATCAATATTTGTCATCTACATAATTCCTTTTGTAGTTTAGTTCTCACTGGAGTATTTAGCATATCAAACTCTTTCTATTTTCTTGCAAATATATCATTCACTTTAGTAATGAAAATGTAGTCTTGCACTTTGTCCCCATAGGCAATTGTTGTACTTTGTATTGCTTCTTTCAAACTAGGGATGTAGGTGAGTGGGATATAATTATCCATGATTTGAACATGAATGAGGCCTCTTGACCATTATTTATCTTCCATGTGAGGTGTTTGATGATAGTTGGTTTTCACTTGGTTATGAAGTTCCATATTTGAGACAACATAAAGAGAGTTAGAAATCATTGAGATACACTTGGGATAATCCTAGTCCAAGTATTTAGCTCTAAATATTTTTGTCCAATTTGCTTCTAGATTATAAAATTTTCTCCATGTTAGCATAGCCCCTAGGGAAATTTTCTATTTCTCAGTATCTTAGATAGCCACACCACCTCTAATTTTGTCCCTTTTTATCATCTCCCATTCTATTAAGGGTGTCCATTTGATATCAATAGAGCCTTCCCATAATAAAATGCGTTTTACCTTGTCAATTTATTTGGATGATTTATAAGTTAGTTCCATGCATACAAAATATGAATTGGTATTAACTATTAGGACAAATTTCAACATGGTGATTATGTCTATCATTGTAAGTCATCTACCTTTCCAACACTCTATTTGTTTCTTTACATTTTCTTATTGTGCATTCTTATAATGTCAACTTTGCCACCCCTTGGAAGAGTGGTATGCTAAGATAAATCATTGGAAGCGAATCAATCAAGAACCTCAGCGAGTTTTCAATTCTTCTTTGGGCTGATCTATTGGTGTTGAAGAATCAAATTCAAGATTTATTAAGATTAATTAGTTGACCCAAGCATGTTTCACATTTTTCCAACATCTTTGTAATGGTATGATATCTCCTTCTTGAATTGATGGAGTACCAAAAACTAGAGTGTTTATGAATAATTGATGTGATGTTGGGGGAATACCTTGAGCTATCTAGATTCATTTCCATTTTCCATTCACCATAATTTGATTGTTTTTGTAGATGAATTCCCCTAGATCTGCCCAATTAATCAGTTGAGAACCTCATTATGGAGATGCACTCATATATCCATTTCAATTTTTTTCCCAAATCCAATGTTTCCATTATTTTGATTAAAAATTTCCATCCCACCATTTCATATGCTTTTATAATGTCTAATTTTAAATCCATCTCCTTAAGATTTGACTTTTTGATTGAGTGAATTGTAAGGAAGTTAGGTAACGGAACAACTTCCTACGCTAACCTTGAGAGGAGGGTAGTGCAAAAACTTTTGCATATCGTTATATCAGTTAAAAAAACTTAATAGAAATAAACAAAATATCATGCATACCACAACTCAACAACACAATGATTTATGTGGGGAAAACCCTTTCGAGAGAAAAACGTTACAGTCCAAAAGTAGCTCAATATATTATTCAACAATCAATAGCATATTATAATAGACTTGCAGAGCAATCTCTTCACATAAGTACCACTAATCAGAGACTCGGAGGTAACTCAATAGCCATAAGACTCTTACACACAACCTCTTTCTCATGCACCTCATATATAGGCGATGCAATACAAGAAACTGTCGAACAATATTACAAAAGCATGGGCTAAAACCACCCAATAAAGTAGAGCCAACCTTATCTCCATTCTAGATGCCCCATGATGGATCTGTAGTCAAATAAATCTGTCCAGTTTAATTAAATGAATATTTTCTATTTATTTCATTAAAAACCCACTAGCCACCAGTTAATTAAATTAATATTTAATTAATTCATCTTCAAACATTCTCCTATTAATTAAATAAATTATTCAATTTATTTTAATTAATTCATTATAGCAATTTCACAAAATCAATTAAATGAATAAATTCTATTTATTTAATTTAACCCCTTTTCCTCTTTTAAATAAATTAAATAAAACATTTATTTAAATAAAAAATCCCCCCCACTTGCATTTTCCTACAAATGCAACTTGCACACATTTATTGAAATAAATTAATTTTATTTTAATTAAAATCCTATTTTCCCTCACCCACCAAACCCACTTGCAATTCTAACCCCCTTTTAGATTCTTCTAAACCCTTCCTAATTAGCCTAATCCATTCCCTAATTATCGTCACATTCCTAAACAACTTGGAGTTACTTCTCAAAGACTTCAAAAGTCTTTGAAAAACATTTAATGCTTTGTGTGTTCAACAAACTAACCTCTAAAGTCTTCCAAAATCACTAATGGCTCTTACATGACCATTAATGGCTCTTACATAACCATTTATGGTTATTTCAACTTGCACTCATGTGTCTTCTCAAGCATTTATTGCTTTGACCATGGTTATCCCTTTTGTCTTTGCACAAGAGTTTATCCATTGGATAAAAGCTTTATTCTTTGAATAAAGAATTTATTCATTCATCCCAACCTTGACCTTAACCCCCAAGTTGACTCCCAGGTCATGAAAAACATTTAATGCTTATTTCCTCTCCTCTCAACTTATCTCATATTGACACTTGTCATCTTGGGATTGGGTTGAAAGCCCTCACATAGATTGAAAATCATTCAATCCTGGCCCTTGTTGAGATTACTCAATATCAACCATCCATTGCTCCATTTTTCCTATAAATAGAGCTCATTTCTTCATAATCCAGATCTTGAAAACTTGTATGCATCTAAGTTATAGAGAATTTTAGAGAGCATTTAGCATAAACAACTAATATCTTGTCACTTTGGTTTAAAATAAATCATTTTAGTATCAATAGCATCTAGTATTAGCTTTTTATTCACATTTAGAGCAAATACTTCAATCTCAAACCTCCATAAGCATCCATAGTGCAAAAAGTTGCTAAGAGCTACACTAGTTTGGAACTTGGAGAGGAGAGGAACAAGGAAGGAGAAGCTACCAACATGGTAGAGAGCATATGGAGGAGTTTAGCTACCTTTTGTAGATTCCTTAAGCTTTCTTTTTGTTTGGTAGTGTCTTTCTTGATATGCTTGCTTAGGATAGTTTTTAATTTGTGATTTCTAACACTAACATCTAACAATCGATTTCCTTTGTTTCGTGTCTTGTGTTTGTTTATTCTAACCTTGTCCCTTTTGCAGAGCATCATTTGGTGAACCCGACGTGAATCGAACACAAGATTTTTCTACAAACTACTAAGTTTTTTGTTTAAATTGACCTGTGCGCTCTAGCGCTTTTGATCGTGTTGTAGTGCTATTGCAACTTGGCATTCTAGCGCTATTGTCTCAAGTTTGGCTCTATTGACCTTTATTTAGCACTTTTGTACTCGTTTTGGCACATTTGTGCTTGTTCTGGCGCTTTTGATTTTGCTATTAAAATATTGCTTTCAGTGCTGTTGTCTTTGTTTTAGCGCGTTCGTGTTAAATAGCGCTTCTGTTTTCACACAGACTAGCGCTATTGTAACAGAACGTTGTAAAAAAGACCTTGTAATCGAAAAAAGTGATTTTTCTTAAGCTTGTAGAAGCCCACCATAGGTTCGGATTTCCTAACTACTCGTTTCTTGTGCAGGTTTAAACTAACTCTTGTTTGTTTTAAAAGTTCAAAATTTTCTATTTTGGTGCTCTAAAATTGAACAACACAACTTTCATTTCTTGCAAGTTAGGGTCAATTTTATTTTAGTGCTCTAAAAATTGAACAACACAAATTTGCTTTCATTGCAAGTTAGGTTCACTTCCTTTTGGTGCTCTAAAAATCGAACTTTATTTCTTGCAAGTTAGGCTTCACTTTTTGTTTTGGTGCTTAAAATCAACAAGGCAAATTTCATTTCTTGCATCAAACTTAAGGACAATTCACAATCAACATTTCGTTTTGGGCAATCTAAAAAGAACAAGCCACTTTTCCTTCAAAAGTTCAAAAGCGATTTACTTCATGCAAACGTGTTTCAAAATTCAGTTGACCAGGATTTCAAATTCTAGTTTACTCAAACAAATTGCCATTGAAGTTAAAAAGAACATCATGGTTGTTGAAGCAACATCTTCGAATAGATAGACAATCATTGCAATGACAAGTTAAAAAGAACAAGTGTATTTTGTGTTTGGCACGCTTGTGCAAAGAGTTGGTCGAGTGGTCCTACTTCTAACACACACTATCCTCTTCCTTGGCTTTCGTGGTCCTAGGTGCAAGAGAAAAGTGTTAGTAACACTCAAAATTTTTATCTTTTTAAGAGAGGCTTGCCAAGAGACACATCACTCTTGGGAACGACCTCGCGCGGTAAATCCTTCGAGCCGCTATAGAAATCAGGTGAGAGCGAAAGCTGTAGCCTTGGGTATAGCTGTTCCTACATTGTAACTTGCCGAAAGGACAAATGGGCCCCACCACAAGTTACCAGGCTCTTAAGTGAGTCACTGCAAAATGAACTTATGTCCAAAAACATCGAACATTACTAAACACCTTTAAGTAGAAGCCCACCCGTTCTATTGATTGAGAAAATTTGTGATACAATTCAGTGCAAGAGCATAGATGGTTTTTCTCCCAAGATACTCACCATACATATTTCCTTGAGTAGAAACATAACTTTTTGAAAAGTCACTTGCGGCTTGATAAAAGTGGTGACTCCCCCATCATAGGGATCATCTATTTGTTATGCTCGCACAAGACTTAGTGTATGCGGGAAAAGTGGGTGAATAAAACTTAATATGTGAAAATTTAGTTAAATACTAGTCCACACACACACACAGGACTTCTTGGTGCAAGCTATGGAGTAACGTAGTATTACTCAACTTCTCGAGGAGGGTCCCGTGGTTCTCTATCTCACAATGTCCCTCAAACCAACGTTTTTGCTCTCAGATTACTGAGCAAAATGGTTTAGGGATGGCAAATATGAGAACGAGAGATGCTTTGATAAATTTTAGTATGAAATGGGTGCTAAGCTATGTATGATCTTAGAAATGCAATAAACTAAATGATAAGATGACAAGATTAGTATGAATACTATCCTAGCATACTATATTTAATTTATGATTGAGCTAAAATGATAAATAAATTACTATAAACATGCATATTTAGTCTAATTTCTGATCTAAAAGAGGTTAAATGATGAGCATAAAAATGAAAGCTTGAAAGAATTTGAGCATAAGTGTGATGCTACAAATTTGAAGGATGATTGTTAAAAATGGAGGAATGAGAGCTCTATTTATAGCATAAACAGGGCAATGGATGGTCAAGATTGAAAGGTTTAATCAAGGGTCAAGTTTGAAAGTTGGGGATCCATGTGCACAATTGGTACCAATGAAATGGTGACAAGTGTCAACATAGGATTGGGTTGAGAGAAGAGGTTGGAGGCATTAAAGGCCTGAGAAGACCTCATGGTTATCTAGAGGCTAAGGGTCAAGTCTAAATTAGGGTTTACCCAATGGATTAAGATTTAATCCAAGGATAAACCTTTGTGCAAATGATTAAGAGATAATCATGGTCAAAGCATTAAAGGCCTGATGAGACCCTTGGGTTGGGTAGAGGTTGAGTCAAAACAAATGTTTTAACCATGTAGGAGGGTTTGAGTTAACCATTAATGGTTATTGGAGACTTTGTGGATTAAGTGGTTGAAGGTTGGAAGCTTTCAAAGGTTATCAAAGACTTTGAGACATTTAGTGGTTGAAGGTTGAAAGCCTTTAATGGTTATCAAAGACTTTGAGGCTTTGAGAAGTGACTTCCCTTTGCTTAGGGATGTGACAAAGTTTAGAGGAGGGGTTAGGTTAATTAGAAGCGATTAGAAGATTCTAGAAGGGATTAGAAATGGGTTTGGGATTTTGCAAGTGGATGGGGGGATAATAGGATTTAAATTGAATTAAATGATTTTATTCAATTTGATTGCAATTTGGAGAAATTAAATAAATTAGATTTATTCAATTTAGGATAACTATTTAATTAAATTTGAATTTAATTAAAAGTGGATAGGAGGATTTATTTGAATAAAATGATTTATTCATTAAATGGATATAGTGAATTTTATTTAAATAAATTGAGTAATTTACTTAATCAAATAGAAGAATGTGGATAATTTAATTAAATTGGATTTAATTAAATAGAGAAATGAACATAAAATATTCATTTAGGAATATGGTCATTATTATATGTCTACACTTAGTATATCACATCCTTACCTGCCACGACAGGATTCATAAGGTATGTAGTACCAAAGTCGAAGAAATATCAAGATGTGGGCTGAATTTATCGCAATTGGCCATTTGACCTTAGGGATAAAAAGTGTTTGAAGTGTTTTCGTCTTGAGTCAAGACCAAGTGCAAATTGAGCCGACTTTAGGCTTTGGAAGAACACCTTAAAATACACTTAAAAGAAAGGGTCATAAAAAGTCCAAGGATTGGGTTGATCTAGACCCATACTCATTTGTGCCTTTTGAGGCAACATTCTTGTGTTTGTGTGCTTGCTTTGTTTTCTTGTCAAAGAAAAATAAAAAATCAATTCCAAAACAAGTATTCATCCAACACAAAACATTTCAAAACACCAAAAACACAAAGATCCAACAACAAAAGAACAAAGAGTATCAAATATATGACCATTCTTCACATCTTGAGAAAGAAGAATATTCATCAACACATCAACTTGAAGAAAAGACCATTAAGCTCCAAGGCTTTAATCAAAAGGAGGAAATTCTTCTATCTTAATAGACAAATCTTTGTCGCTAATAGAGCTTTCCTACGTCACATG
This sequence comes from Cryptomeria japonica, assembly GCF_030272615.1. NCBI lineage: Eukaryota > Viridiplantae > Streptophyta > Pinopsida > Cupressales > Cupressaceae > Cryptomeria > Cryptomeria japonica. Next base: position 384,252,484 of record NC_081407.1, read on the forward strand.
TGTCTCTATCTTCAAGGGAAATCAAACGAATTTGATCCAGAGTCATTGAACCACAGAGCTTTTATGCAATATAGAGCTTTGAGTTATCACAAATATAAAGGAGGCAAGATCAATCCCAACTTCTTTCCAGACATTTATATCACATACAACGTAGCTCAAAAAATGCCACCAACGCTCAAAAGAGAAGAAGAAGAATTTGTTCCTTTTGTAACACAAAGTTTCTACTGAAGTAAACATTTCATCCATTCCTCCATTCACATCATCAATCCATTTCAACTTTCAAAACATTAAGAGGTTCTTGTCCTAAGTTCTATTCCGACATTGCTTGAATCCAACACAAACAAATCACTTTTTAGAGTGTCTCTACATCTAGGATAAAATCATCCTAAGGGACATATCTATGCAGGTTAAAACTAGTCTATGAGTGCATCCTCTCATTACTAGGTAGTTGAATCTGTAACACATCTCAAATTTCTCTACACCTTATCACATCAAACCTTATCAAAACAACAAGCAACTCAAGAAAGAATTTTGGTCACATCTACCTTTAAGTGTTAGAGATCCACATGCAAAACACTTCACCAAACATTAATCTCTCATTTCATCAACAACTCATCATCATTTTCATCAAACTTCAACAAAAACTTGTAAACAAAATGGCTCATACCAGAACACGATCTAGACAACCAGAAATTGAAGATGAAGAGGAAGAAAATATCAATGAGTTCCAAGAAGCCATTGGAGGAAATATCAATGATGAAAACCCCTACACTCCTACTCCAGTAGCAATAGAAAGGGCACAACACAACCCTCTCTTCAATAGACTTTTTGATGAAATACTCAGGAGCAATGTTGATGCCCACTTTTTAAGACTTGCTCAAGAAGGAGCCAAGCTACCCTCTGACTTTGATGTTGCGCAACTAAGGCAAGCATTTGAACGACAAAGTCGCAATGAAGAAGAAAGAGGTCGAGAACACATCAGATACAACCTTCCTCAAGGTAATCCCCCACCGCCTCCTCCAAATGAAATAGACATGTTGCGGCAACAAGTTGAAAATCTCGCTCAACAAATTCATAGTGGCATCAAAACCAATCAATTTTCACTCAATGACATTTGTCCCTATCCCTTTGATAGGAATCTTTATATGCCACCTTTTCCACGAGGGTTCGAAACACCCAAGTTTGAAAAGTATAGAGGAAAAGGAGATCCTCGTGATCATGTCAGAGAATTCCATTCAGTTTGCCTCGAAGTAGCATATGAAGATATGTACCTCATGCGCCTTTTTCCCCAAAGCTTGGGAGGAACAACCACATCATGGTTTTCCCGATTACCAGGTGGCATTAGGACCTTTGAAGAGCTAGTTTAGAAGTTCTTAGCACATTACTCACATAACATTGAACGTGATATCACCATGGCTGATCTATGTAACACTAAACAAAAACCAGGTGAACTATTCTCAGTCTTCTTGCAACGATGGTGCCAAATGTCTAGCAGACGTTCTCTTCAGTTACCTGAACAAGAACTAGTGGAAATATTCATTTCCAACTTAAATGAAGAAATGGAATTTCACCTAGATGTAAAGGATACAGATTCTTTCAATGACATGATCACTGAAGGTTTAAAATGTGAGCGGGCTCTCATCAAGAAAGGACTTATCAAAATATACAATGAACCAAAGGATGGCCCTCATCCACGCTTCAATAGTGACAAATCAAACTTCTGGAACAAAAACAAGAACATCGTCAACGACGGGGTTGTGAATGCAAGAACTATCAAAAGTGCACAACCTGTAGTTCGATTTGCAGGACAAAATCCCCCACCTAAGAATAACACAGTTGCTCCTCCAAATCAAGGCCGCATCACATCTCAAGATGAACCTAGGCAGCGTCAACAAAAACAAAAACGAACATACACTCCCCTAGGGGAACCCATTGAAACAGTGTTACGACAGTTGGTTTCTCAAAATCTGGTTACCTTACCCAAAACATCAATTTATGAACCACAAGTCAAACCTTCATGGTGGAGGGATACTGAACATTGCGATTTCCATCAAGGGAAAGGGCATAAGACAAACAATTGTCATAGATTAAAAGATCTTATTCAGGATCTTATTGACCAAGGAGAAATTGAAATTGAAGGATATGACCCAAAGACAACAAACAATGATCATCTAATGTTAAAAAATCCACTTCCATCACGAGATCAAAGGGGCCCTTTTATTTCTGGGTGAAACATAGATACCACCAATTATATGCAAGCCGCATATAATTACACTGTGAATCACCTATATGATGCCAGTGAACAAATTGCAACTATTACTATCAAAAATCCCAACTCCACTTGCAATGTTCTTTCGCGCCGGGGAAAGATTACCATAAAAGCAACTCCACAAGGCACCACATCTATCCCAAAGCAATATAACCTTGTGGACCAATTAGATAAAACATCCGCACTGATATCCATCTTAGAGCTATTGCATCTATCTCCATCTCATAAAACAATCTTGGATCAAGCTCTCCAAGAGGCGTCAGTCCCTGCCAATTTGAACACAGATCAGTTCCAAGCCATGGTTGGAAATCTAAGGTCATCACCTTGTCTCACTTTCTCCGAAAGTGACAACACATCCTTTCAACAACCTCATAACGCCTCACTACACACTGAAGGATTCATCAATCAACATAGGATCAAGTGAGTCTTGATCAACAATGGAGCAGGCCTGAATATTTGCACTCTACAATTGGTCACAACTTTGGGATATGCAATCGAATCAGTGGATCCCCGCAAGAAGATCACAATCAAAGCCTATGATGATGCAGATCACTCATCCAAAGGAGCTATTGTGCTACCAATCCGAGTGGGCCTTGTGGTGAAACACATCATCTGTCAAGTCCTGGACCTTCCTCTACCATACAATTTATTATTAGGAAGACCTTGGATACACGCCATGCAAGCCGTTCCATCCACCTACCATCAGTGTATCAAGTTCCCGCATAATGGGGTATAAATCACAATCCTGGGAGATGCAAATCCCTTTGCATATTGTCATAATATAAGTCATCAACTAGAGATTACCGTTCCCAATAATAGAGAAGCCATCTCCTCCACATCATATGTAAGTCCAACCTCTCTTTCCAGTTCAAACACCACTATACCCAAGCAAGAGAAGCTCAAAATGAAAATAGCAGAGGAAGGTCCTGGGGAATATAATCCCAGTCAACTCTTTTGTGTTGGACAAATTCCTACTTCTTCGAGAACACATGGTAAACCTCAATGGTTACTTCAACAACCGCAGATCAAGCCAACATGTACTTTGACACCTTTTATCCTTGGCAAGAGTCAAGAAGATGAGACTAGAGATGAGGACTTAGCATAATGGATCTATAAAGATCCCATCACCACCAATATTCCACAAGCTAAGCTTCCCACAGATTAGTATGGCAAAGGCCTTCTCATTATGCAAAGAATGGGTTATGATGGTCAGAGTGTTTTGGGACCTTGCAAGCAAGGACGACATGAACCACTACAGCCAAAATTAAAACCCAAGGATAACACTGGCCTCAGCTTTCAAAAGGAGATTCTTCCTAAAATCGGATTCAAAGGAAAACCCAGCCAACCGCTATATCAGCCAAATACAAAGAGGTCACCTTTGATTATAAAATCAGCATCAAACACCATAGCAACTACCCCATTGAGGCTAAAAATCCCAGTAAATCTATCTCCAACACCAATCATCTCACCAAATAAACCAACAATAACACCATTAGTAGCAGCAACTGTATCAGAACCCATGACAATATCTACAACATTAGCAGTTCCAGTAGAAGCAATAGAGTCAACACTACCGGTACTTTCGGTATCAGATTCATTGATCCCCATAATCCTTCCTGCAGCACCAATCATTTCCTCTACACAGGTACACCAACTGATCACACCTGCAGTGTTTAACTCAATAGATATCCCAGTATGGTACATTAACTGACTACTGGAAAGTGACTCAGAGACTGACTCACATGAGTGGGAATTTGATTCTATACAACTTAATACTTCAGATGAGGAAGACACATCACCACCTCCACCCCGCAAAGACATCCCTGTTTACGGAGAAGTGGAGATAAAGACCTCTTGGGTTCCTGAGCTAGAAACACCTTCCACAGACCCTATGTCACATCCTATGCCTGATTTTGATAGGGAGAGTACCATTAATGACCTTCACCACAACATCTTAACCCTCATTGACACCTCTAATGAACTCAACCTAATCGATGAAGTAATGCCCATTATCCATCCTGAACTCATCGAATGGAACCAACCTAATCCCCCATGTCTTAACCATTTCCAAAATGATGAGGCAATCATTGACTTTTTGGAACTACGGGATAACATACCAAGCGGGGATCACAAAGCTGGATTCGCCATAGAACTTAATAGCGCAACATACTTCGGGGCGGATGCCAAACCTTTCAGTTGCAAAAATATAACAATAAAACATGGGTCTTCCAGTGAAAACCACATTGTGGCACTGTTTAATCCCACAAAAGTAAAAAGAAAGAGCGTATCCAACGGTGAAAACCTCTCTGAGGCGCCTGAGGATGAAAGGTTTGACATCCTTCCTTCTAGTACACAACATGAATGATCCACGATTCTCATCGAGGAAACAAAAGAATACAATGTTGGGACTCTTGAAACTCCTCACCTCATACATCTGGCATCTCTTTTAACTCCAGAGGAACAACCTCAGTTTATATCATTCTTCCAGAAGCGCCAGATCAACTTCGCATGGTCATATGCAGACATGCCTAGGCTTGATCTAGATTTAGTCATGCATCACCTCACAGTAGCAGAAGGAGCCAAACCCGTTAAGCAAAAGCGTCGTAAGATGCATCCTCAGATTGCAGTCCTAGTCAAAGCAGAACTTAAGAAACTCCTGGATGTTGGTTTTATTTGACCAATTGATTATGCAGAGTGGATATCCAACATTGTGCCTGTCGGCAAACCGAATGGGGGCATTTGTATTTGTACTGACTTCCGAGATCTAAACAAGGCATGTCCTAAGGATGAATTCCCCCTACCAAATATCGACATCATAGTAGACCTAATAGAAGGACATGCCATGCTTTCACTCATGGATGGCTTTTCAAGATACAATCAGATAAAAATTGCACCAGAGGATCAACATAAGACTGCCTTTACATGCCCATGGGGCACATACTGCTGGAATGTAATGCCTTTTGGTCTAAAGAATGCAGGAGCAACCTATCAATGAGCAATGACCACCATCTTCCAAGATATGATGCATACCATAATGGAAGATTATGTTGATGACTTACTAGCAAAATCACTCACAAGAGAAGGTCATCTGGACATATTAGAGAAGATCTTTGATAGACTGGAACAATATCATGTTCGACTCAACCCAAAGAAATGTGTCTTTGGAGTAACCTCAAGGAAACTTCTAGGATACATTGTCTCAAACAAAGGTATTGAGGTCGATCCAGCAAAGGTCAAGGCAATCATGGACATGCCACCTCCAAAGAACATCAACCAGGTAAGAACACTACAAGGGCGACTTCAATCCATTCGAAGATTCATTGCACAACTGGCAGACAAGTGTCACCCATTTACACACCTATTACACAAGAACATCCGCTTTCAATGGGATGTTAAATGCCAGCAAGCATTCTAGATGCTTAAAGACTATCTCATCAATACGCCATTGTTGATTCCACCAGCTCCAAGCAGGCCTCTCTTGCTCTATATATCAGCAACAAGTACAACATTGGGTGTCCTATTGGCACAACACAATGAAGCAGGAAAAGAGTGTGCCATGTACTACATCTCTCGTACACTGGTTGGCTATGAACTCAATTACACCCCTATTGAGCGAGCTTGCCTAGCAGTAATCTTGGCAGCCACCAAATTAAGACACCATCTGTTAACGCACAAAGTACAACTCATTGCCAAGATCGACCCCCTCAAGTACTTACTCAACAAAGCTGCATTGACTGGTCGTTTGGCCAAATGGGTGATGATTCTTAGTGAATTTGATATAGAGTATGTCGACCGAAAGGCTATCAAAGGACAACTTATTGTGGATTAGTTGGCTGATGCGCCACTCATAGGTGATCATCCTCTCATTTCTAATTTTTCGGATGAGGAGATCTTCATGCTCACAGCCACACAACCATGGAAACTATACTTTGATGGTTCATACACTAGGCATGGCTCGGGGGCAGGCATTCTGTTTATAACACCTCAAGGTGACAGTATCCTGAAGTCATACAGGCTCGCATTTTCATGTACAAACAACATAGCTGAGTATGAGGCCTTGATCACAGGACTCAGGTTAGCCACACAATGGAAGTTGCACGAACTGCAAGTATATGGAGATTCCCAACTGGTCATTCGACAAGCAACGAATGAATATCAAACCAAAGATGACAAACTCATGCCATACAAACAAATGGTGGACATGCTAAAAGCATCATTTACTACTATCACCTTTGAATAGATACCTAGAGATCAGAATCGAGCAGCTGACACTATGGCTATTATTGCTTCTCTCCTAGATCTTCCAAAAACTTCAACACGCTATGAGTTCTTGGTCGAACAACTTTGGATTCCTGCTTATGATATCCTTGAATCCGAGATGATATGTCGCCTTGTCGGTTTCGAATCACCATGGTACGGTGATTTTTACACCTATCTTCGTGATCACACCCTTCCACCTAACCAATCGAATAACCAACAAAAAACCTTCATTCGCCAAATTGCTCGATATACCATTATCTCTGGAACCCTATACTGACGCAGTCTTTATGGTACTCTCCTTCGATGTCTGGAGCAGGATGAGATAACAAAGGCCTTGGAAGAGGTACATGAAGGAATTTGCGGAACTCATGCAAGCGGTCCCTCATTAGCCAAGAAACTCATGCGCATTGGATACTATTGGCCATCCATGGAAAAAGACTCCTACTACTTTGTCAGAAAGTGCAAGAAATGCCAAGTTCATGGATACTTGATACATGCACCAGCACAAGAATTGCAACCACTCACAACACCATGGCCTTTTTGTCAATGGGGACTTGACCTTGTGGGTAAAATCCATCCATCTTCATCCAACGACCACAAATTCATTATTACCACCACCGAATACTTCACAAAGTGGATCGAAGCTATTCCACTTACCCAAGTCACCGACAAGTAGATCACCTCATTCATCCTTAATTACATCATCTGCCGGTATGGTGTACCCATGTCCATCATCACAGATAACGGGCTTCCTTTCAAGAATCAAGATGTCCGTGAGCTCTATGAGAAGTTTCACATCCAACACCGCTTTTCCACACCCTATTACCCACAAGGCAATGGTCAAGCCAAAGCGTCAAACAAAAACATATTATGAATCCTCAAAAAGACAGTCAATGATGCCGATCGTGATTGGCATGTTCAATTGAATCCAACACTATGGGCATATCAAACTAGTATTCGAACCCCTATAGGCGCAACTCCTTACTCACTGGTCTATGGTGCTGAAGCTATCTTACCTATTGAGGTCGAGATACCATCACTATGGGTTTCTTTGCATAATCTGATAGATGATGAAGCATACAGGGTATCACGTCTTCAGGACTTAGAACTACTTGATGAGAAAAGACAAGCTGCATATAATCACCTCAAAGCCTATCAACAACGCATGAGCAGAAGCTATAATCATCGGGTTAGACCTCGTACATTCGAGGTAGGTGATCTTGTTCTTCGAGAAAATCCTCGTAACCAACCCAACCGAGAACATTAGGGAAAGTTTGAATCAAATTGGTTGGGTCCATATGTTATTACTGCTGTATTTGGGTCTAGGGCATACTAGTTGGCTACTTCAGAAGGAGAACTGCTAGCAGATCCGATCAACAACATGCACCTCAAAAGGTTTTATACATAAGCTGCATAGAGCATTAGGCTCCCATATGTATCGGCAAAAATACCAAAAACATTTAGAAAAATGTCCTGAAGAACATACAAAAAAAAAAAAAAAAGGAAAAGAAAAGGAAAAAAAAAAAGAAGTAAAGAAAATCATGCATCCAAATGGTGAACAACCACTCCGGTGGCACCTTGGGTAAATACGATGGTGAAAACCTAGCAAACAGGCGCCACTTGTAAATGCTATGGCTCCATTATCTTTCAAGCTTGTTGCGATCACTTTCATTATATGCACACATCCATCCACCCAAACCATGGCTTATTATTGATCTGCAATCAAGAGATAGTACTCCATGCGTTTTGCATCCCGCTTTGTCATAGTCATGTCTAGAAACTGGGGGCAATGCCGTTAATCCTTTTTGATGGAAGTGGATACTGCATTGATTGTGATTCATTGGGTTCTTCATTCAAAACTATCTCACAAAACACCAAAAACATTGGAAAACAATCTCACAAAACACCAAAAACATTGGAAAACAATCTCACAAAACACCAAAAGTATTGGAAAACTATCTCACAAAACACCAAAAACATTGGAAAACAATCTCACAAAACACCAAAAATATTGGAAAACTATCTCACAAAACACCAAAAACATTGGAAAACAATCTCACAAAACACCAAAAATATTGGAAAACTATCTCACAAAACACCAAAAAACATTGGAAAACAATCTCACAAAACACCAAAAAACATTGGAAAACAATCTCACAAAACACCAAAAATATTGGAAAACAATCTCACAAAACACCAAAAAACATTGGAAAACAATCTCACAAACACCAAAAAACATTGGAAAACTATCTCACAAAACACTATGGATCATCATTTCATCTCATCTATTTATATATTGCATTCTGTTGCATATCGCCCATCCATTTACTCATTCATATACGTGATTTCATATACAGATGTGGACAAAGTTAAATATGAGCAGTTATGTGAAAATTAAGCTGGTCTTGGATACAATCGCAACAGAGTACTTTGATACATCATCAGTGCATCATGCAAAGTCTAAAACAGCCTTGCATTCATCTATCATAATCATGTCATCATCATTACATTTAGTTGCATTTGCATCAAGTACATTTCATCTCATTTTAGTTGTTTAAAATGCATATAGTTCATTATCATTTATTAACATTAGTCTGCTTATATCATTTCATCATTGCATACTCATAATGTTTAAATTCATTCCTAATGATCAAAATTGTCTTTGATTGTATGAACCATTATTATGCATTCATTTAGTATTAGTTACCAATCATCATTTATCATCATTTATCATTGCATACATTCATTTATCTATCTATTAGTTAAAAAAGTGCATTCATTCATCCATTTTAGTGTCTTATTAATAGGCATTTTTATTTTTTTCCTTAGGATTCATTTAGATTGCATTCGTTATCCCCTTTAAAAATTGCATTAAGGTGCAATTATTAAACATAAGTTGCATTATCATCACATTATCATTTTACTTCATCATATTTGTGCATTTAAAACCATTTGTTTCAAACATTGGTTCATACATTATAACATATGCATTCATTTAGCAATCATCATTTAAACACTTGTACTTTACATTTGTTTATCCATACTACATTCATTTTTCAACCATATAGATGCATATCCATAAAAGAATCATTCATTCCACACATTGCATTAACATCATTGCATATCATTATCTTTGTATTAATATAAAGTACAAGATACTATCTATATCATTATATCATTATGCATACATCATCATCATGACATTGCATACATAAAGCAATACATCAAACAAATCACACATATATAAACCCGCATTCATATGTTAGTATCCAACATCATAAATCATCATAAAACATGCATATAAACAACATATAGGAATCATCTCATAAATGCATACATATACACGTATCCATCTAAACATAAACTCATAAACTCATCATCCTACATAACATCCATACATATCAAAATGCATATCATAACCAAAACATGGGATCTCCTCATATATATATATATCATCTCATGTATCAAAGTACAATGAAGTCCAAAAAATCGGCTACCAAGAGCCATCCAAGATATAGTCCAAAATGACAATATAAATACATACATAATGCTCTCTTAGATACCACTCTGACCAGATGCTGCACCCCCATCACCACCTGCTCCCCCACTGGTCCCTGCACCATCTGATCTATCTCTCTGTGGAGGACCCATCAGACCCCCACTCACTCCTCCACCACCTGACCTATCTCTCTGAAGAGGACCCATCACACCTCCGCTACTCTGCACCCTCTGAGATCGCTCTAATATGGCTTGCCGCATATGTGAATAGCTCAGTGCCCGTCGACTAGATGGCACCTCCTACTCATATAGGCCCCGCCAGTACTCTATCTCAGCCTGTGCTCGCCGGATCTCCCTCATTACCTCCCCAGTAGGACCCTATGCTCCTACTCCAACTCGAACTCTCTCTTGCAGCTCTGCTAGTCTCTCCACCGCATCATCGCTCTCCTGTAGCACTACAGTCAACTCTGACTCTTGTGCAAAAAGCTGCACATCTCTAGCTGCCACCTCCGCTTCTAGATCCTCCACCTGTGTCTCGGCTGCTGTAAGTCGAGTCTGCAAATGTAATATCATATGATCTCATAGATCTTTAGTGGCTCCCTCCCTTGTATCCATCAGTGCCTCACCTGTAGCTCCCTCTCCAGTGGCTCCCTCTCCTCTCTCCATCGATACCTCCCTCTCCATACCTCTCCCCCCCAATCTAACTCCTCCCTGTATCAAAGGACCTTGTGATATCCGCAGTGGCAACCTGCCTCTCCCTCTCCGTTGAACCTGCCATCCACCTCCACCTCCTCCTCTGAATCCACCACCTCCACCATCCCCCCTCCTCCATCACCACCATCACCCCCTCCTCCACCTTCTATCAGACCTCGACCTCCTCTCCTCCTCCGTCTCCGCTCCCTATCCTCCACAAAATCGAGAATCGGCTCCACCAAATCTGATATCCGAAGTATCAGATGAGCCGCCATATACTGCGTATACTCCTCCGATGCCCCTGCATCTACCACCCTCAGCCGTATATCCCATGGCCTCGCTTGAAGCATCCGGAACTCCGCCAATGCCTGATCATAGGGTAGTATTGGCCCCCATGCATATCTCTCCCTGACCACTCTGGTGTACTCTTCTGATCCCTTGGGCAATACCTGCCGGCGTCCAAACTGTCTCATCACTCTGCCCGACACCTATCTCTCTACATCGTAGCATGTCCTCCCAATGAGGAATCGAGTCATAAATACATACGACAATGCCTCCACGTCATCCTCCCAGGACTCACACTCAATGTAGGGTCTCCAGATCACTGCATCAAGATCATCCAGCTCCCGCTGCCACCACTCTAACTTCCCCAAGTGGGGTTGACTCATCATACCACTGTACATAAAAACATAGGGCTGGTCGACTGCTCGGAATCTCAGACTTACTGGTAGAGTAATTGGTAGGTGCTCTCACACCCAAATATGCAGCAACGTCACTCCCACTGCTAATGAGCCTCTCCCATGGTACACTACCCCATGCAACTCCTGATATAGGTGCGCTAACACGCACGACCCCCAAGCAAATCGAGTCCCCTCCATCATCATTTGCTCTATAACCTGTCCCCAACCAACGGCTAGACCATGCAATAACCTATCAGGACATAGTAGCCCTCCCACAATCCCTGACAAAACTGCTGGCAATGGCTCATACAAGGCAGCGATATCCTCCCAGGCTATGGAGCCATCATCAATATATACATCCTCATCGAAGAATCTCTGCACCGCTAGAGTCCCCCATGATCTATCATATGTCACCAGCTCACCCCGAATGGGAATATGCAGGATGCGCCACACATCCTCCAGTGTCATAGTCATCTCCCCCTGCGCTAAGTGAAATGTACATGTCTCACTGTGCCAGCGCTCTGCCAAGGCTGTAATCAAACCATGATTCATCCGAATCACGGGCATATGCATCACATCATATAGCCCAGTCGCTGCAATACAATCAATCTCGACCTCTGTTAGCTGATCACGCAACCCCTGTGTAGTGGGATGCCTCTCGCACACCTGTAAGACGCGCAGATCCTCCTACACATGTGCATCAATCAATCATCATCAGTTGTTTTATTTCAAACTTTCTTAAAAGTTTAAACCTAGACTATCAATAGATACTTTGATCAAGTATCTTCGGGTCTCAATAGGTAAGCAATCATGGCACACCTAGACTTCAACAGGCATTTATCCTAATGAACTAAGTCTCATCAGGGCTGCTATGGTTCAAAACAACTCTCACTTCACATCTTCATCCATCCATCATTGACATCTGGAGATTATCTGTTCAAACACTGGGGCATCTATTATTCTGCACAAAAACACTATTTTGCATACACAAGCGCTCATTCCCTACAAAAGTGCTAATCTCCTAACAAAAACACTTAATCGACTATCCAAAAATGCTCAAACTACAAAAGCGCTACAAATGCTATGCAATAGCGCTACTTCATATCACAAGCGCTCAATTGACCCCTCAATAGCGCTACACAAACAATAGCACTCAAATAACAACACAATAGCACTCATCTTTTCAAAAATGCTCAAACAACAACACAATAGCGCCATTGCGAAACAAAAGCGCTAATTAATTGGACAACATCGCCAAAACATAGTTTTAGTGCTATTGTCTCGACTCAATTTAGACTCAGCAAAAAACATATAAAAAATGCATAAAATTCAAAATTTCAAATTTGCCTACTGCTGGTCCGTAGTCATCTGGCCGCTGGAATCATCGGACTCGCTCAAATCGGTGCTCTGCTACTGGTACTGGCATCCTGACTGCTCCTTGCTCCTTGCTCCTCCAAAATGTCACTATCAGAGCTATAATTTCACTCTGGTCGCGGTTGTAAATGAACCTGTTTTCACCCCTTTCTCCCCATATAAACCCTTCACCGTTACCGTAACTTTCCCCTCGCTAACCGTCGTGGTCCCCGTGAACTTCCTGAGCCTCCCATTTCTCCATTTTATCTCCGATTTCTTCTATTTTTCACCAGCATTGCTAACTTCTTCTCTCCTATCACCCTGCCAATTTTCAATCTTTTTCGAGAGATCGCCCAATTTTTTGAAATTTCTTGGCCCATCCCTCGAGGGGGCATACCACCCATTAAATTAATATTTTATGGGGCATTTCTTCACACCTATTTTTCTTTCTTTGAAACAACGCGATAAACCGCACCGTCTCAAAGAGGGGCAAATGTAGTCACATAAATCTGTCTAATTTAATTAAATGAATATGTGCTATTTATTTCATTAAAAATGCACTAGCCATCAGTTAATTAAATTAATATTTAATTAATTCATCTTCAAACATTCTCCTATTAATTAAATAAATTATTCAATTTATTTTAATTAATTCATTATAGCAAATTCACAAAATAAATTAAATGAATAAATTCTATTTATTTAATTTAACGCCTTTTCCTCTTTTAAATAAATTAAATAAAACGTTTATTTAAATAAAAAATCCCTCCCCACTTGCATTTTCCTACAAATGCAACTTGCACACATTTATTGAAATAAATTAATTTTATTTTAATTAAAATCTTATTTTCCCTCACCCACCAAACCCACTTGCAATCCTAACCCCCTTCTAGATTCTTCTAAACCCTTCCTAATTAGCCTAATCCATTCCCTAATTATTGTCACATTCCTAAGCAACTTGGAGTCACTTCTCAAAGACTTCAAAAGTCTTTGAAAAACATTTAATGCTTTGTGTGTTCAACAAACTAACCTCTAAAGTCTTCCAAAACCACTAATGGCTCTTACATGACTATTAATTGCTCTTACATAACCATTTATGGTTATTTCAACTTGCACTCATGTGTCTCCTGAAGCATTTATTGCTTTGACCATGGTTATCCCTTTTGCCTTTGCACAAGAGTTTATCCATTGGATAAAAGCTTTATTCTTTGAATAAAGAATTTATTCATTCATCCCAACCTTGACCTTAACCCCCAAGTTGACTCCTAGGTCATGTCAAACATTTAATGCTTATTTCCTCTCCTCTCAACTTATCTCATATTAACACTTGTCATCCTGAGATTGGGTTGAAAGCCCTCACATAGATTGAAAATCATTCAATCCTGGCACTTGTTGAGATTACTCAATCTCAACCATCCATTGCTCCATTTTTCCTATAAATAGAGCTCATTTCTTCACAATCCAGATCTTGAAAACTTGTATGCATCTAAGTTATAGAGAATTTTAGAGAGCATTTAGCATAAACAATTAATATCTTGTCATTTTGGTTTAAAATAAATCATTGTAGTATCAATAGCATCTAGTATTAACTTTTTATTCACATTTAGAGCAAATACTTCAATCTCAAACCTCCATAAGCATCCATAGTGCAAAAAGCTGCTAAGAGCTACACTAGTTTGGAACTTGGAGAGGAGAGGAACAAGGAAGGAGAAGCTACCAGCATGGTAGAGAGCATATGGAGGAGTTTAGTTACCTTTTGTAGATTCCTTAAGCTTTCTTTTTGTTTGGTAGTGTCTTTCTTGATATGCTTGCTTAGGATAGTTTTTAATTTGTGATTTCTAACACTAACATCTAACAATCGATTTCCTTTGTTTCATGTCTTGTGTTTGTTTATCCTAACCTTGTCCTTTTTGTAGAGCATCAGTATCAAAACACATAAACATTTGTTCCTCCCTTTTATAGCTCATTTATGTGTTCGATGCAATTTATATTTCCTGTTTTAGGAGTCCGAACTTCCGGAGGCCATAACTTTTGAGCCATGTGTTCGATTGACAAACCATTTGAAGCGCTAGAAAGCTCATGAAGTGCTATATCACCTCGTAAACCACTACACTATTTAGAACCACTTTTTAGAGAATTTTAGAGCCTCTAAATTCTTCAAAATTAATTTTAAACCTTTCATCGCACCCTCCAAAAATAGAAATTTTAATATCTTCAAAACTAGTTATGATCTTGTGACGAAAATTTACCAACATGCTCATCCAACCAACTAGAAGCTTTGGGGAGAATTTGATACCATTTCGTGTGGAAATAAAAACTTACTATAAATAGTAACCTCATGTAAATGCAAGGTTGAGACACCATTTTCTCAACATTATCCCATTTGTCGAATACCTTGCAAGAGCAAAGGGAGTATCAACACAATAATTTAATTGCTAGGCGCCATGAGGCCCATATACGTTGAACACCATTTGAACTTCTCTGTCTTCATAACCTTAGTTAAAGAATATGCAACATTCATCAAAGTCTCTACCTTAACCAACTTCACCCTACCATCTTCGACCATATCTCTGACAAAATGATATTGAACATCAATGTGCTTAGTCCGGGCATGAAAGCTCGGGTTCTTAGCTAGGAAGATGACACTCTGACTATCACAATAAACTGTCACTTCCTTTTTTTATTCCAATATCCGAATACAGTCTCTTAAGCCAAATGGATTCTTTAGAAGCATGAGTAGCTGCCATATACTCTGCTTATTTATTAGACAAAGCAACCACAACCTACCACTTACTCATCCAACTAATTGCACCACCAAATAAAGTAAACATATAAGCGTTGGTGAATCTTCTGCTATCAATATCACTTGCCCAGTTTGAATCCATATAACCATAAATATCAAGGGAAATTACGTCTCCAACCAAATTACCATGATAACAAAAAGAATACTCTGAGGCACCCTTCAAATATTTGAAGACTCTTTTGACTGCATCCCAATAAACTCTACTAGGATTATAGATATATCTGGAAGGACTCCCACTGCTTGGGCAATGTCTGGTCTAGTACAAACCATAACATACATCAAACTTTTAACTGCACTCTGGTAAGACACTTTGCTCATGTCTTCCATCTCTGATGGAGATATAGGACAATTTAAAATAGATAATTTCATTCCAATTGTGAAGGGAATGCATAATGGTGTACAATTTTACATGTTGAACCTTTGTAAAATTGAATTCACATACTTACTTTGGCCTAGCCATAGCTTTCTGTTCACTTTATCTCATTTAATTTCCATCCCAAAAATGTGTTTCATTGCACCAAGATATTTCATATCAAATTTAGCAGAAAGTCGAGACTTTAGTTTTGAAATCATACATTTCCCTTTGCCAATGAATAACATATCATCAATATATAATGCAATGTACATGAAATGATCACCATCAGATTTATCCAAAACTCAACACATGCATCAAATTTTCGATATCACATCCTACGACTCTGTTTGAGGTCATACAAAGATTTCTTCAATTTACAAACCAAATTACTTTTACCTTTCACCAAATAGTCCTTTGGTTGTGTCATATAGATATCCTCCTCCAAATCACCATGAAGGAAAGAAGTCTTCACATCCATTTGCTCAACATTTAAATCATAAGAAATAACAATAGAAAACAAAAATCTAATGGATGCCATTTTTACAACAGGAGAAAATACTTCACCATAATCAACACCCTCAACTTGAGAGTATCCTTTTGCAAGCAAGATTTATTTATACTTCTCAATGCTTCTATTTGAATCAATCTTTTTCTTGAACACACATTTGCAACCAACAGGCTTTTGTCCTTCAAGCAATGGTACAAGATCCCATGCATCATTCTTTTTCAAAGCTGCCATTTCTTCTTCCATACAAATCTTCCAGGATTCTGCATCATTTATACCTAATACCTCTTCTACAGATTTAGGTTCATCCACATTAGTATTCAAAGCAAAAATATATCTCCAATCATCAGGTGAATACCTTTCAGGTGGTTGTCTATGTCTTTTAGACCTTCGAACAAGCTAAGTTGGAGGTTCTTCTTCCTCTTCTAACGATTCAGAGCTAGATGAACTCTCCTCAACTTCTTGCTTATCAAGTGGTCTTGATTCAGCTCTGTGAGGCGTAGAAGGGAATTGAATCACATCTTCCTGTTTAGTCTATTATGGCTGCAATGTAACGGAAGGAGACTTAATTTCTCTAAAAATAACACTTCTACTATGAATTACCTTTTGTGCAATAGGGTCCCAAAGCTTGTATCCTTTCACACCATAACTGTAACCAATGAAGATACATTTCACAACCTTGTTCTTCAACTTTTCTCACTTCTCCTTTGGCACATATGCATATGCCTCGCAACCAAAAACTCTAAGATGTCTCAATGAAGGCTTGTGACCAGACCATGCTTCCATAGGCGTTTTATGAACAAGCTTTGATGTAGGAGACCTGTTAATCAAGTAGCAAGTAGTGGCAATAGCTTCAACCCAAAATTTTTGTTCTAGATAAGTACCACTCAACATACTCCTAGCCTTCTCCATCAGTGTCCTGTTCATTCTTTCTACAACTCCATTCTACTGTGGAGAATACAGAGTTGTCTTCTATATGTTAATGCCACCATCTTTACAAAAACTATCAAAATCATTAGAACAAAATTCATCACCATTATCAATCCTCAAACATTTAATTTTATTTCCTATCTGCAACTCAACCATTGCTTTAAATTCCTTAAAATGACTGAAATCTTCAGATTTACTCTTTAAAAAATATACCCATGTCCTACTAAAATCATCTATAAATGAAACATAATATGTGGATTTTCCAATCAAAGGAACATCTACAGGACCAAACACATATGAATGAATAAGATCCAAAACACCACAAGATTTTTGAGAAAAGTAAAACTGAATAGGGTTTTGTTTTGCATAAATGCAATGCTCACAAAAATCAAAGTCAAGATTACAATCATTCAAACCTTCAACAAGTTTTTTATTTTTCAAAGTCGTCAGACCCTTTTCTCCAATGTTGCCAAGTCTCTGGTGCCATAACATAGTCTTCTCTGCAGGTAACTTTTCTTGAAGAGAAAGAGCACCTTTAGATACCCAAAAGCCATGCCCATCTACTAAAGCTGAAACTCTCAAATCTTTTGACGAGGTATCCACAAATTTACTTTTTAGAGAAGTGCTATTACATTTAACAAGTATGCCTCTAGCTTATACAAAGTGTCGAACTTGGCATCTCTAGAAATCATCATAGCACCCTTAATCATCTTACATCCAACATTAGAAAAGACTACTTGCACACCTGCATCTATCAATTTGCTCAGAGATAATAATTTTTTTTTAATCCAGGGATATGCAACACATCACTAATCCTTTTTATTCTACCATTAGGAAATTTGATCTTAACTTTACCTTGACTAACAATGTCAAAATGTGAATCATCACCCAAGTACACCCTACCTCAAATTCTCCATATTCAAAAAACCAATCTTTATTGGAAGTCACACAAAAAGATGCACCTGAGTCAATTATGTTAGACAGTTCAAATAACTGGAAGACAACTGAGAGGGGGGGGGGGGTGAATCAGTTGTTATAGATTACCAGAACCATTAGCAATAAAAACTTTAATACTAGAACCCAAAACATTAATACCAGAATAGCAGTTAAACCAATAAAGCATGAACAACAATCGCAGAATAAATACCATCCACATGACACCAAGATTTATACGTGGAAAACCCAGTAAAAGGAAAAACCAAGGTGGGAAGCCTATCCACAGCCAGATAATACTTCTGTAGTAAGTATGTGAATTACAATTGAAGGGCCTGCACTTGCAGGAAATCTAACAACCTAGAGCGCATTGCTTATCACAAAATGAATCTCATTGACTACATAGAAATCCAGACCACAATCTGGAGAAGTGTTTGAACTACAAAGATAGCATCTCCTATGCCTGAGTATAGTTCCAGTTAAGCTCAATACCGAAGGACTAAATCCTCTTACATAAACCCAATTCGATCTCCAATGATCGACCAAATCCTCTGCCTGAATGATATTACATTATTCGCACATTATATATCCATATTCCATTCCATGATTTCTATCATATGATCTACACAATATACTTGTAGAGAAATCTCTTCACATGAGTACCACTAATCAGAGACTCGAAGGTAACTCAATAGTCATAAGACTCTTACACACAACCTCTAACTCACACACCTTATATATAGGAGATGCAATACAAGAAACCGTCAAATGGTATTACAAAACCATGGGCTAAAACCACCCAATAAAGTAGAGCTGACCTTATCTCCATTCTAGATGCCTTATGATGTATCAAAACACATATCAACACATGTTCCTCCTTTTTACAACTCATTTATGTGTTTGATGCAATTTTTATTTCCTATTTTAGGAGTCCAAACTTTTGGAGGCCATAACTTGTGAACCGTGTGTCTAATTGACAAACCGTTTGAAGCACCAGAAAGCTCACGAAGATCTCTATCACCTCGTAAATTGCTATGCTATTTACACCCACTTTTCAAGGTGTTTTGGATCCTCGAAAGTCCTCAAAATTAATTTTAAACCTTTCATCGCACCTCCAAAAATAGAAACTTTAATATCTTCAAAACTAGTTATGATCTTGTGAGGAAAATTTACCAGCATTGCTCATCTAGCCAAAAATTTCACATCATTTCATGCTGAAATGAAAAAATACTATAAATAAAAACCTCATGTAAATGCAATGTTGAGACACCATTTTACCAACATGAACAACCTCATATGTGATGATGGTACCATTTGCAATGATGAAGCCACTTTGCTCTTTCCAAAAGGGGCTAAAAAAATTATTATTCCTCGGGAGAAAATTACACACTAGAAATGGCCAATGGCCCAAAAAATAATAACCAATTAAACAATTTTATCTTCCCCAACTAATTGCAGATAAATCGGAAGGCAAATGTCCTTGATTTGCAGTATTCAAAATCTCATTGACGTTCAAACACCCATTTGGATAGACAATTTGCTACTCTATTCCTCACAAGGAATATGGGAAAAAAGGTAACAAAATTGAAAGACTTACTTAGACAAAGGATTTTCCTAAGAACCATAGCTCCTAGGAGATGAGTTTTGAAATAATTTTTTGTTGTCTATTTGTCATTAATTCAAAGATGATTTTGTAGATGGAGTTGCACAACAAATTTGGTCTATCATTTTCTAAGGGGACACAATTCTATTTCTTTGCGATCAAAACAATATTAGTATTGTTTAAGTCTTTGAATATTTTTAGTCGATAGGCTATTTTGGGTGGAGGAACCCCAACCAAAATGTTATCTCATACCAAGATAATATTATTATTGTTTAGGTCTGAAAATATTTTTAGTTGATAGACCATTTTAGGTGGGGGAGCCCCAACCAGAATGTTGTCTTACGTCGTGTTTCTAACGTTGAAAATTTCAAGCTAAAAGAATACCAGAAGTTTGTCGAAAAATTTGTTGATTCGAGTGGTAAATTGTAAATGATCATGAATCTCACAAATGCTCTTCAAAATTTGCTTGTTAATAAAACATGAGACTCCAATTCGACCCAAGGGCATGTTTGTGTCAAATGTTAGAACTTTGGTCTATCGAATCAAACAGAGCACCCAACGGTAGGGGTGACTCAGGCTTATACCTGCAGGCAACGCGCAAAGTAGGGACACAAGTCAATTTTCTTTAGGAATCTCTATTTGGATCTTTGATGAATGTTGGAGACAAAGGAATAGTTTTAAATATTTTCTGGTTTGCTATTACATACATGGTAGAAACCCTTGGACCCCATGGAGAACTTGGTAACAAGATGACTGATAAAATTTATTTTTAATGTCAATAGACACTTGGTTTAATGGCATAGTCATGTTGTAGGTACCTAAATGTTGTTGAGTTCAATTCTCTTCAATACAATTTTTTTTTTTCTTTTTTAAGTGCAAGATGCATGTTGTACATTAAATTAACACGCTTTTAAAGTTAATGCCATTTATTTAAATTAACAATTTTTTATAGTTCTATTAATGTTTGTTGGGCCATTGTTTAGTTTTTAATCCAGAAGTGATTTTGGAGAAATATTATGTGCCACAATTGCCTAAACTTGCTATTACATTTGATGCTATAAATTTATGCTATAGGAAGAAAGAGCTTAAAAATCTTTCATTCAAGGATTCAATTTGGGGTGTTCTATCATATGAATCTTCTCAAGTTTAATTATGATTCACTCGATAAGGTATCTTGATATTATGTAAACCAAGGATCCTTCTATAAATTAGAAGATATTTTTTTATATGGGCCTTCTTCATATGCCTACTTGATAAATATCTCTAGGCTTCATAAATTGTTTAGGATCTCAAATATGACATAAGGCATAAAGTACCTAAATGTGGTATTTTGACATTATGACAATTTAGGTTGGAAGTGAAGTTCCTTCAATTTCAACCATGAGTGCTTGAGAAATAGTTTAGGCATTCGATTGAATTTGGAAATTGTCAATAGGTTTTTTACAACACCCGTTTTAACATAACCAAGACAACAGACAACCTTAGGACATCTTTTTTAACCAAACCAAGACCACAAGCAACCTTAAGACATCTTCCTTTGGGTCAAATTCATGACATTTACAATTATAAATTTTGCTTGTCCTTGATCATAAATATAATATTTTTTCACATTTTAAAAATTTATTGATTTAAAAAATTAATTATGTGGAGAAAAAAACCTCAAATAGGACCCTTATATACCATCAAGTATGTAGACAAATTTGATAATAAAAAATCCTACTTCCCCTCTCCCTTACGTAATAACAATATGAACACATAATACTATACTAAATAGTAGGTTTAAAGCCAAATTCCAAAACTTTTGCTAGCATCCTCCCAGCTTGTGCCAATGGGATCCTTCGAACGAGATATGGAGATCAATCAAAGCATAATGAATGGGAGGATATTTTTTAAAAATAATTGTTAAAAACGTTCTATATATGTATGTAAAATGTAGAATTATAGACAAGGAGCATGATTTGTTTACTGAAATAATCAAAGAATTGTCATCTCATGGACCACAATGATTGCAAAATTTGAACTATCGATTGTTGAGAAGGCTTCAAAATATTTCAAGCAAATGCTAATATAATAGCATATAATCACAAACACTATGAAATTGAACCCAAAGAGTTAGGAAACTAGAAAGTATTAGAACTTGTAAAGTAATCGACCTCATAAAATTCATTATCATATGGGTATATATACATTTGATGGCACTGAATTGTGTGCTTTAAATGACACTTACAGTTTTAACAAATCATAACAAACATGCACACACTAACAAACCAACAACTCTACGGTTGAAATGGTGGAATACCCAACAGAAAGACATAAAAGGGTGTGCCATGAAATTTTTAGAGATTGGATTTTCCTTTCCATAATGTTGAATGCCATTTAAAGTGGAACGATTTCAATTGCCATTAGCAGACAATTTGTTACCTTTATTTTGGACACTAAATTGAGATCTAGAGATGCAAAGGCAAAGGTGAGAATAAAGGATTCTACTAATTGGTGGGCATTCTAATTTGCATGGAATAGAAGAAAACCCTTTGTTTAAAAAATGCATTAATGATGGGTTGCCAATAGAAACATCTAAAACTCCACTACAGACAGTTGCACTCCTTAGTCCACAATTGATTTATTCTTCTTAAATGAAGGGTTCAAAAAGGATAGATCTACTCAAATGTTATATCTTTGAGACCTATGATATGACAATATATTTTTTTTAGTGGAATAATAAATAAATAAAAAATTTGTTTACATAATTGTATTTCTCAGTGTGTCTTTTAAATAAAATTCTCATATGATTTTTAATGATGTTTGTACAACATGTGTTGATAACTCCCTTTGTGTCATTCACTACTATTGATGTAAATCGACCTTCAATGCAAATAAAACAATAGGCAAGATATACACAAAATGAGAGTGTCACAAAGACTTTACAATTGATTATTTTTTCAATCAAGGTTGCACTTCAATTAGGTATAGAATTAGCTTTATGGTTCAATTAGGGCTTGAAAAAAAAGCTCTTGAAAATAGAGATATCTTGGCATATGATGTGAGTAGTCTTAATGTCAATGCTAAGAAATTGATAAAATATTTATACTATTTATGGTCAACTGTAATTTCTAATTTTGATAAAGTATTTATACATTCCATTATAAGTCTTTTGTCAAATTTATAATTATATAAATTGCTATCAATGTAACCACTGCACCTCATTTAGGTGAAAGTACTAGTACTATTCCTTCATGATTCCTCCATGAGATTCTATATATTGGTCCCCATGAAATCCAATTAAGTTTTAGAAAAGTGTCAAAAAAACATTCGAACTAGGTGCTTTATCTGAGTGTAGTTGAATTGAATTCTTCAAATGTAATCTTTCCCTCATGGTAGGCATTATATTTTACACTTATTAGTTGTGGAATGGCATCCACAAATGAATTGTTGAGTAGATAAGGGGCACCATAACCTTTTAAAAGACTATCAAAATAAGTGATTACTTCCTCTTTTATATTGGTCATGTCGATTATCTTCCTATCATCTTGTGCTTGTATCTCTGTTATTCTACTCTAGCTAAGCTTGTTTTGGTTGCATTGTGAAAAAAATAGTGTTGAGGTCTCCCTCAATCAACCACTTTTGTGTGATTTTGTATGCCAGTAACATTCCTCTCTGGCTAAGATCTCCCCACACTCTGCTAATAGTTACTTTTCCTTTTGGTATTCCAAATTTGATTGTTGTTTTATTAAGACATTTTGTAAATTTGTAATTCAAATACTATTACATTCTCTCTCTCTCTCTCTCTCTCTCTCTCTCTCTCTCTCTCTCTCTCTCTCTCTCTCTCTCTCTCTCTCTCTATATATATATATATATATATATATATATATATATATATATATATATATATATATATATATATATATATATATATATATATATAACATCATGGACTGTGGAAATGTGAAGAGTTTAGTTAAATTTACTAATGTTGAATAATTTAAATAATATAATCTATTTTTTTTGAGTTAAAAAATAAACAATTTTATTGGGTTGTGGAAAAATAAATGTTGAAGCTTGGAGGATTATGCAATAATTTTCACATTTGCCAATTCAATGGTCTAAATTTAATCTATCAGTGTGAGATCTTTAGTATTTATTATTATGATTTCCAAGCTCATAAAGAAAAAACTAGAAATAAACATCCAAAAATTACATGTACAAAATAAGCCAAATGATAAATTATAAAGAGATGATTATAATGTACATAGAAACCTTGCATATATGGGCGAGGTAGTATATGTAGGATGTTAGGATACAACAACTAACTACCCCTCCAATGAAGGAACACTTGTTATCTCTCTTGACAAGTGTTCTAGTGAGTGAAAAATGTGCGCATAAGAGGTGTCTCACAAAGTGAGGAAACATGCCTTAACCAAATGAGGTTAGAAAAATGCTAAATAACCTCTAAGAAAAATTAAGCAAATATGAATACGTAATCTTATAAAATGACAACAACTAACTATTTATATAATGACACTATTTAAACTAGTTAACATTTATTATTGTTATCGATACTATTTTTTTTTTGTTATTCGTGTCGATTGCTATAGTTAAGTGAATTTGACTTATCAATTGTCACTATGTGGTGGGTGTTTATATAAGTAAGAAGATGCATCTCAACTCTCACCTTTCACATTTTGTTGCTTGTAGCTTTTTCGTGTCCTATTACATGAAGGCTTTCATGGTGACTATTCCTTGCAACACGCATGTTCTCATCCCCATTCAAATATTGGAATTTTTAAAATGTAGCATTTAATTCTAAGAAGATGGCAACAATATTCTATTTGTACTATAATTAGATAGAAGAATCCATTACTTTGGTATTCAATAAGGAAATCTTGCAAATCACTCCAATGATCATTTACCCTTCTCAAATTGTGTCTGTTTATTTCCAATTATATGGGTCTATTGCCAAAAACAAATTCTCCTATCGTAGTAGTATATGTAAAGGTGGAATTTATTTCAGATTTGATGGTAAATGATGTTGTTGGTAGACCATCAATATCATCAAATTTTGCTCAAAGTTGTAGTAGAATATGGTCATGTAATGATTGTGGTCTTATCATGAAACTTGTTTCATTCACTTTTCTTGTAATTTGAGGAATGTAGAATAACAAGAGAAAAACAAAGTTATTCCTTATTATTGCAACTACTATTTGATATAGTAAAAAAAATTGAAGCAAGAGGGGGGACTAACGTTAGTGAGATTGTAGTGCATGAGAGAGACTGTAGGTCTTAACATACTCAGTCTTTCTATTCATCTTTTCAAATTGTGAAAGGCAAATCAAGTAAAAAAATAGACTATAATGAGCTACTTAACACCCCAAGTTTCATAGATGAATACCATGATATTTGTGATCTTGTAATCTATGGTTGGCTTAGTTTATAACTTGTATACATATGTGAGAAAAAGGGAGAGGGTAGGATGCAAACTTAGACTAGCAAAACTAAAACAATACTAAATAATAATACCATTGTACTAGGGTGGACAGATTGGGTCTCATGATGTTTCATAAGGTTTCCCCTTCCCTTGCATTTATAATGGATTTAGCCCAAAATTAAGATGATAATAAAAATAAATTGTTAAAAAATTAGCCAAGAAGTAATATTTTTAAGTATGGGAAAACAGGTTTTGATGGGCCCCTGAAACCCATTACAATAAGAAGATCAAAAGATAAACATTACAACACAGCTACACAAAAAGACAACAAACAAAGGAAAGACAACTGGCGAACAAAACACTAGCAAACAAGAGAACACATATTATCCAAAAAAGTCCGATAGAAGCCCAGGCTTAGGTTAATTTCTGAAGCATTTATGCTGCTTCTAGCTCCATCTATTCTATATTGTCTGTTGCCCACTTAATATCCTCGATTTCCTTGCTGTGGCTTTGCATCCTTTTAGTTCTTGCTCTCGTTCTTCTCCCAAGCCCTGTGTCCTTATCATTTGGGGTGTCATCCTTAACATCAATAATGCCCTCTGTGACCTTAACCCCTTGGTAGTTCTCCAGCTTGTAGATAAGGGCTTTCATAATGGCCAAGGCAACCTTCAGAATCTTGTGGCTTTTCTCACCTATTTTTTTGAGCGTGTTCTCATCTCCATCAAGTCTCTTTTCAGTGGCAACTGCTCTATTTTCCAAGCTAAGAAAGCTATTGCAGTTAGCATTTGTGAGCTCACTGAGACAGTCAAGGAGGGAATTGAAATTTCCCAAGACTAATGCTTGTAATGTCTCAATTTTCCCTGCTTCCTGGGCTTGCTTGGTTTTAATGCCTTCAATTTCCTTATGCATCCAGCTAAGCACCTATTTGAAGCTTTCCATACTGTTATTGATGCAGAGATCAATATCCAAGTGATGCTCTTCCTGGTTCTTATCATCAGTAGTATTAAGATTAACTTCCAGGCCAACCTCCCTATCCTTAGAGCTCTGAGCTTCTTTCATTGTCGTATCCTCCCCCATCAAGCCCTTCTCCTTTAAATCGATTCTGAGAGGCGATCAGTCCTTGGTGCCCGCCTCCTTACTTTTAGAAGTCTTCCTTTTCTGCTTTGGGATCACAAGGGTTTGGACCTCCTCACTTCTAGTGTCCATGTCATTGTCAGCCCGATACTCCTCCTCATACCAGTTATCGTCCTCCCCTCTCTGCTTCTTTTTGGAAAACCCTTTGTTTTGTTTCCCCTGGTCTATTTTTTATTTCTTCTGCTTGACCCAACAATTTGGGGGTCCTCCTCTGTCTCTGTTTCCGTATCATAGCCTTTGCCTTCCTCCTCTTTAGAGTCATCGAAATCCTCATCTGATTCTGAAATCTCAGCTATATTCAACTGGGCAGTCATGTTCTCGATGTGATTATACAAAATCACCATCAAACCTTTGTGCATTGTAGGGTTGATACTGGGGTTGGAAATTGCATCCTTGATCCCCGCATTAAGGGCACAAAAAAGATAATAGGGAAAATAAATTTTATCTTTATTCCTAAAATGATTAAGTAAAACAAAGTGGTAGCTGTAAACCCTAGCGTATCTACCATCAAGCGTGATAAACTCCATAATAGCAAGCAAAACCCTTCGCTAGATTAACTTAATTACCTCTGACGAAAAGTATGTGTGGCTTCCCTTCACCAGTCTAGCCCTTTCCTCATTCTTCAGAAATTTCTTCACCGTAGCGTCTGAAATCTTTCTATCCCTGTAAAACTTTGTGCCCTCCATCGGAAGACCCGTAGCCTCCGCAGTCATAGTTTCAGTCACCTTGACCTTCCTTTTTCCAATGGTTAGTGTCCCTTCGTTCCAACCCTTCTTGAAGATTCTTGTGATTTCGGGTCATTTCTCCTGCATATTTTCCATGATATCCGTCATCTTGGCGGCTTGAAGGATTTCCCAGACCTGCGAACGACTCTTCCATTTCTCAATGGTAGTAGCCAAGAAGTAATGTTACACATTACTGTAGAAGAACTTAGAAAACTATTAGGGTTCCAACTGAATATTTTGGAGACATTTGCATTAACCTATAAAAATGGCTAGTGATTATGACATAGTCAATCAACATGCTAAAAATTCTTTTCTCAATAAAATAAAAGTGGATGGTATCATACTCCCTAAGAATCATAAGTCTCAAAAAAAATAAAATTAAATCACGGGCTCAAGAAAATTTTCCTCCATCTAGCATTTTTTCATGGATTGGATAGTAATAGGGAAGTGGGTGCAAGCTTCCTTGAAATGCTATGATATGATTGATTAAGTGCATTCAAATTAGATTTGAGACTATAAATAAAAAATATTACAAAATGTAAGAATGTTGGGTTCACCAAAATGTAAGGTGGGTGAAATTAGGGCTCCCCTAGTTAGATTAATAAATTCATTAACTTGACTTGGGGCCAACCATACATTAAGGAGGGAATCGAATTTGATTGATCCAATCCTAAAAGGGTTGAATGCAGATCAAATTAATTCCTCCTTGTTTGAGTTGAAATTGTATTTGAATTAGGTTTGAATTGTAGTGCTAGATCTAGGACAAACAATGATAATTTGACATAAAATAAAAACAACATTATGTTTCATATATCATGCAGAGCTATGAACCTAGACTTGAGAATATGCAACAAATCAGAACCTGTGCCAAAAAAATTCAAGTTGAATTTTTGGGACCAGGAGGGGCCAATCGATCTAATCCTATGAATGTTGGATGTAGACAAATTGAGTGTTTTTTGGATCAGGATGATTCTTAAAATATACTATCAAAAGATCATAAGAAATCCTCAGGATGAGGAGGGGCCAACTGTCCTGCTCCTCCACTTTTTGCACCTTCAAAAGATGAGTTTGAATGTCATTCTCCACTCTATTGGATTCCTTGCTCACTACTCCTGAGTTGATTTCTTGCACACATAAAGAAGGAAATATGTTTATTGATGGGGGTTCGCCTTAGTTCAAACCACAATTTAGGAATTAACCTTGAAATTGAAATAATTGAAATGGAATTGAATTGAATTGAAGTAGAATGCTTTCCTTTTGAGGGAAAGGCTAGATCTAATCTAAAAATGCTTGAAATCAAACTTGATACCTTCATGAATATTGCTTGAATCCTCATGCAAAAGTTTAGAATGTCATGTAGAATGTCTTCATGGGATGTTGATAATGGATGCTATCTTGAATGCTTGAACTTGACTTGACATCTCCTTCAACGCTTGATGAACGCTTGATTGCTTGCTCACTTAGACTTGAATTGATTTTGTAATTGAGAGCTCACTTGTATTGTTGATGGACATGCTCAAATGAGGGGGGTAGGATTCCTTGTACACCTAATTGTGCATTAAGTGTTTGAATTCTCAAACAAGGACGACATGGAGCCAAATTTCATGCCCACATAAGGTGACCATTGTGATTTTGGGTCCTTATTGGGAGGACCAGAGCATCCTAGTCCTATCAATCAAGACTCAAAATTAGATAGAGGTTGGGGAAGGAGTTGAAATGTAGATTCCAAGAGGGTGTGAGTAGAATCAAGGAAGGCACTGAACACTGAAGGTCACAATGCCAAGGTGAGGGCTAGGTGAGGATGAAATTGTATAAGGATATAATTTATGATGCTACATAGATATAATTCTATAAAGAAGAGAGATTGAAAAATTGAAGCTTAATTTCCATGGACCATACAAAATCATTACAAAAATTAGTGAGGTAGTGCATAGGAATTGAATTTTCCTCCATACAATATAATTATCAATGTATTTCATGTATCTTGTTTAAAGGAAGTTTGTGTACATAGAATTGTTGCTTCACTTGACTTACTACCCTTGGTTGATGAAGGGAATTTAATCTTTAGGAAAAAAGGTTGAGGAACAAGATCATTATAAAATACTTCGTTAAATAGAAGAATTTTCTAGTATAGGCTGCAAATTGGGAAAGACTAGAGATTCTTGACCATACAAATTTGCATTTCTTAAGGGCTAAAATATTTAGGAGGGAGCATTGTCATGCCCCCTTTTTTTCAAAATTAAATTATAGCATATATAAGCCCATTTTATTATTTCATGGTTTAATTGGGCAAGCATATGAAGAATAATATATTTAGTATTTAAATCATTATCCAAATATTTGTAATGTTGGGAGGGTAATGAAATATTAAATCTAGCATTTTGGAGCTCCTAATGGGCATTAGATTTATTTCTTTGATGGAAGTTAGGGAGCGGGATTATCTATAAATATTTGATCATTATGAATGAAAGGGACTTCGAGGTAACTAATAGTCATAATTACCAATTGAGGCATTGGATTTTGGGTGCTCAACACTTTATTTTTAGATGGATATAAATATTTGATTTTGGTATTTTGGAATATGGTTGATTATCTTTTCTCTATAACACTTGCAAATTTGTTGGAAGCTTATTTGATGGGCAAAACCTCATTTGAGAAGAAGACTTGTGGACAAAATTTCATGAGTATTTGGTGATCAGAGGATGAAAAATCTTTTATTACTAGGTTAATTCTCTTTCAAATTTTACATTTGGGATGAAGGAGGTTTGGATATTTGATAGTTTATCTTAATTCATTGTGCAAGTATGCATTGGTTCTTGTTTGTGAGTTTTTCCAACATATTTGTGTAAAGTGCTAGTTGTGTTGAGTCTTGTATATGTATCACAAAAGTATGTTGTGATTAGGTCATAAGTTTTTAATCAGATATTTCTATTTGGAAAACAAATTATTTCAATTTTTGGTGTTTGGAGTGAATTGGGTGATCTAGATTTGTTATAGTTTTGTGTATATTTTTAATATGAAGATTAACAAAAATATCCATCAATCATGATACAATTTGTTAGCAAAATTAGAAGAAATATCCATCAAGAAGGTGCATCAATAATAACCAACATCATCAACAACAACACTAGCAATAAGAGTTGAGAGTTGACATCAATCAACATATACTTCCATAAGATTCATCATCAACATATCATTAATAACAACACCTTGTCATCAATAACAAAAATTCCAACAATATTCATGATAGAAATCTCCACCATAGCTATGCACACAATTGCACCATGTGACATTAATGAAATCATTGCATTGAAGGTGGACAACACCATAAATATACTTGCAATAATTTCCAATGTCCCCTTCAATACTAAGTCAATAATCACTCAACAATATGTCAATCAAAACACTAAGTTTGGATATCCACACAAGAGTGGCAAACATCCAACCAACAATCATTTAGCTTTTATCGACACTTCAATATTAGGGTAAGTGCACCAAGATGGTGAACAAAAAGGAGGGTATAACTAGACACCTTTTTTTTGAAATTAGCTAAACCTGAACTTGGAAGAGCAATTTGAGACTTGTCCACTCAAAATTTGAAGATACCCAAAGAACAAAGATTGTAGTACTCTAAATCTAGTTTCCAAGCTTTTAAGCTTTTTCAAAATTGGATAAGATTAAGTGGGTCAAATATTTTGCGCACACAAAAGTGTTCCTATTTTTTTTCAACAAAACATTACATAGTATTTGACGTGCACATAAAAAAAGTTATAGTTGCATTTAGTATTTTGAAAAACCCTTTGGTAGAAAGATAGTTCTGAGAGAACAATATAAGTTATGTATTTTTTTATATTTTTTGTTGAGTATTGTTTTTAATAATTTTTCAAAGTGAATGCATCCTGAAAAATTAGGTACTTGCTCGTGCGCATCACATAACTTGCACCAAAATAATCAAAAATTCAATTTTTTTTAAAGTGTAAAGAATAAAGTGTAGAACAATAATATATATATATTTTTTTCAAATTTGGACAAGTACTTCAAAAGTTATTAAAAAAATGGTATGTGTCTATCTCTGAGAACTTTGGAGACACTTGTAAAACAAATTCAAGATTAATATGTTAACGTCATTCATTTTTTTTTTAAATCATATGACTGGAAAGCTCAGAAGATGGGTGAAATTATGGTGACAAATTTTCAAATACCCACTTGATAACATGTAAAACTAATGGCGATGAAGTTGAGAAACCAAATTGGAAGAAGAAAACACGTAAAAAGGAGGGAAATAAGGCTCCCAAGCCTCAACCTTGTTATCCAAGGCTAAGTACAAGGCCAAACACATGCAGGTTTTTAATATGTCAAATAATGCATACAGTTTATTATTCTGTATAATAACTTGTATGAGTTTTTATACATAATAATAGCTCATACGTGGTTTTATTTCCATAATAAGGCATACGAGCTATGTTCTTTAAAATTCATATATGTTAAAACATATAATATATTCATATATAATTTGATATAAGTATTCATACATACATTTGTAGGCATACATATATTCATATATCTAGATAGAGAAAGAGGGGGAAGGGAGGTTGAGAGAGAGAGATAGAGAAAGAGGTATAGAGGCAGATAGAGAAAGAGGGAAAGAGAAGAAGAGAGAGAGAGAGAGAGAAAGAGGGAGATAGAAAAATAGGGAGAGAGAGAGAGAGAGAGAGAGAGAGAGAGAGAGAGAGAGAGAGAGAGAGAGAGAGAGAGAGAGAGAGAGAGAGAGAGAGAGCGGGAAGGGAGGTTGAGAGAGAGAGAGGGAGACCAAGGGAGAGAGATGGAGAAAGAGGGGGAAGGGAGGTTGAGAGACAGAGAGAGAGAGACTGAGAAAGAGAGATAGAGAAAGAGGGGGAAGGGAGATTGAGAGAGAGAGGGAGAGAGATAGAGAAAGAGGGAGAGAGGGAGAGTGAGAGAGAGAGATGGAGAAAGAGAGGGAAGGGAGGTTGAGAGAGAGAGAGGGGGGAGAGAGAAAGAGGGAGAGAGGGAGAGAGATAGAGAAAGATGGAGAGTGAGGGAGAGAGATAGAGAAAGGGGGGAAGGGAGGTAGAGAGAGAGGGATGGAGAGAAGGAGAGAGATAGAGAAAGAGGGAGAGAGGGAGATAGATAGAGAAAGAGGGGGAATGGAGGTTGAGAGAGAACTCTCTCTCTCTCTCTCCATATTTCTCTCCCTCTCTCCCTATTTTTTTATCTATCTCTCTCCCTCACTTTTCTTCCCTTTGCCACCTATCTCTCTCTCTCTCTCTCCCTCTTTTTCTCTCTCCCTCTCTCCATATTTATCTCTCTTCCTCTCTCTCCCAGTTTCTCTATGTCCCTCTCTCCCATTTTCTCTATCTCTCTCCTCTCTCTCTCTCTCTCTCTCTCTCTCTCTCTCTCTCTCTCTCTCTTCGTCTTTATCTCTCTCTCTTCCTCTCTCTCCCACTTTCTCTATCTCCCTCTCTCCCTCTTTCTCTATCTATCTCCCTCTCTCCCTCTCCCTCTCTCTCTCTCTCTCTCTCTCCCTTCCCCCTCTTTCTCTATCTCTCTCCCTCTCCCTCTCCCTCTCTCTCTTTATATATTTCTCTCCCTCTCTCTCTAAACCTTCCTTCTACCTCTTTCTCTCTCTTTTCCTCTCTCTCTCTCTCTCTCAACCTCCCTTCCCCCTCTTTCTCTCTTTTCTCTTTGTGTAAAGGGTAAATAACCCATACGAGTTTTTGTGACTAAAGATGTTGCACTACTCTCCCTTCTCTTATAGAGTTCATACCTCGTATGGGTTTCTTTTACTATAGGCATATGTCTATAGTGTCAAAAACGCATATGGTTTATTTCCACTATAGGCATTGCAACATTCCCCCTCCCTTCACCTATAGTGCTAATACCCCATATGGGTTTCTTTCACTATACACTCATGTTTCTAGTGTCAAAACCCCATATGGGTTATTGGCACTATAGCTGTTGCAATACTCCCCCTCCTTTTGTCTATATTGTCAATAACCCATACAGGTTTTAAAAAAAAAAAAATAACGTGAACGGGTTTTTGACACTATAGGTGCTCAAACCTATAAGATATCCACAATCCATTCAAATCTTGTATGTGGTTTCTGGATTTAATTGTGTTGGAAATTTTTACCATCAATATTTCGAATCACACTTTGTGATTCATCATCAGGATGCAAGAGAGTTCAAGGAGTTGAAAAATGAGTTGTAGACCAAGTCACCAATATAAAAAGGGGGGATGAGCACAAGGAAAAAGGAAAATAAGGACAAATAATAATAAGAAATCTAAAAAATATAGACAATACTATTCTAAAAAGTAATAATAGTACTAGATGAAAAATAACAATTGAAAGACCAAATAAGTAAAAATAAAGATAAATAACTAAAGACCACTAATGCAAACACAAATTCAAGAACCAAAAATTAAATACTAAAATGATAATAAATTTAAAATGAAAATAAAAATAAAATAATATATGGAAGTGTATACATATTAAATATGCAAACATACCCCCACACACCTACATATAAAAATATAAATAATAAAGAAACAACCCACAAGAAAATACACAAATCTAAAAACATAAATGCCCAATAAAGAAGAAACAACTATATATATGCGTGCACACACACACACATATATGTATGTATATATATATGTGTGTGTGTGTGCGTGCGTGTGTATACATATTTATATATGTATGTGTACATATAGACACATGTATATGTGTATATATACATATATATATACATATATATGTATATATACACATATACATATATACATATGTATATATACACATAGATATACATGTGTATACATATATACATGTATGTATATATACATATACATATACGTATGTATGTATGTATGTATGTATATATATACATATATACATATATGTATATGTATATATATATACACATATACATATACATACATATACATATATACATATACATATACACATATACATACATATACATATACATATACATATACATATACATATACATATACATATACATATACATATACATATACATACATACATATATACATGTATATTTATATATATACATGTATACATGTCTAAACTTGGAGGCAAAATTTGAAAGTCATCCACTCAAGATATGAAGATAATCAAAGAACAAATATTGTAGTACTCTGAATCTAGTTTCCAAACTACTAAACTTTTTCAAAACTAGATAAGATTAAGGGGGTCAAATCCTTCGCACATGAAAAATAGACCCTGATTTTTTCTGAAAAACATAACATAGTGTTTGACGTGCGCATCAAAAAAGTCATAGTTAGATTTAGTATTTTGACAAATCCTTTAGTAGAAAGATAGTTAAGAGTGAGCACTAGAAGATGTATATTTTTTTGTAATTTTTTGTTGAGTATTTTTTTAAAAAAATAATTTTTCCAATTGAGCACATCTTGAAAATTAGGTACCTGTTCATGCGCGAAGCATAAGTTGCACTAAAAAAATAAAAAAATAAAATATTTTTTTTGAAATTGCAAAGAATCAAGTGCACTACAATAATATATAAATTTTTTTAAATTTGGATAAGTAGATCAAAATTTATTAAAAAATAGTGCATGTATGTCTGTGAGAACTATGGAGACACTGGTAAAAGAAATTCTATAATAATATGTTATTGTTGTTCAAATTTTAAAAAAATTATATTGTTAGAAAGCTCAGAAGATGGGTAAAAATATGATGGCAATTTTAGAAATACCCACTTGATGAAGTGTAAACCTGATGATGACAAAGTCGAGAAACTAAGTTGATAAAATAAAATACATCAAAAAGGATGGAAATGGAGGGAAATCAAACATCCAAACCGTAGCTTTGTCATTCAAGCCTATTTCCAAGCCTAAACAGTCAAAAGCACGTACGGGGTACCTATGGTATAAAAAGTGCGTACGGGGTACTTATGGTGTAAGAAGCATGTATGCTCTATCTTTACTATAAACAATGCGTATGTGCTACTTTTGTTTAAATTTTGGGAGTGTGTATAATATGATATTGTATATATAATATGTGTATATACATATAATATATATTTATATATAATAAATAAATATATAATATATAATATTTATATATATGTATATAATAATATATAATATATTTTATATAATATATTAAGTATATATACACACACATATGTGTGTATGTATGTGTATTATCTCCCTCTCTCCCCCTCTCAAGTGCATACAAGGTGCCTCTCTTTCTCTCCCTCTCACTCTCTCTCTCTCCCCTTCTTCTCTCCCTCCCTCTCTACCCCATCCCTCTCTCTCTTCTTCTTTCCCTCTACCTCTCTCTCCCCTTCTCCCTTCATCCATACCCCATCTCTCTCTCTCTCTCTCCATACCCATCCCTCTCTTTGTTCTTCTCTCCCTCCCTCCCTCTCTCCCCCCTTCTCTCTCTCTCTCTCTCTCTCTCTCTCTCTCTCTCTCTCTCTCTCTCTCTCTCCCTATCTATTCCTCTCCCTCTATCTCTCTCCCTCCCTCTCTCCCCTTCTCCCTTCCTCCATACACCATCTCTGTCTATCTATTTGTCTCTGTCTCTGTCTCTATCTCTGTCTCTCTCTCCATACCCCATCCCTCTCTTTGTTCTTCTCTCCCCCTCCTCTATCCCTCCCTCCTTCTCCCCCCCCTCTCTCTCTCTCTCCCCTTCTCCCTCCCCACTTATCCCTTCGTCCATACTTCTCCCTCTCTCCCTCTCTCCCCTCCTCCTCTCTCCCTCCCTACTTCTCTCCCTATCCCTCTCCCTCTCCCCCCTCTCTCTCTCCCCCCTTCTCTCTCTCTCTCCATACCCCATCCCTCTCTTGTTTCTTCTCTCCCCCCTCCTCTCTCCCTCCCTCCTCTCCCTCTCTCTCTCTCTCTCTCTCTCTCTCTCCCCTTCTCCTTCCTCCATACCCCAACCCTCTCTCCCTGCTCTCTCCCTCCCTCCCTCTCTCTGCCCCCCCTCTCTCTCCCTCTCTCTCCCTCTCCTCATCCCCCTCCCTCTCCCTCCCTTTTCCTTCATATTTTCTTTAATACAAATAACACGTATGGGGTATTGAGCCTATTAGTTCGCTGCCCTGCCATAACATTTTTAAGGTGTAGGAGTGCGTATGTGCTAATTATGAGTTCTAAGGGCGTACAGGGTGAAAAAAAAATACCGTTGGGCTTACCAAAATTTTAGGGACTAACACCGCACATGCAGTTATTAATATACTGCGTACGAGGTACTTAGACATAGTTTTATTTTCCCAAGAGCCTCGATGGCCTCAAAAGAAGTTTTTGAGGTCGTTGAAGGACCCATTGCAACTGTGTCTACACTTCTATCACTTTTTTATACATAGAAGTAAGTGAATTTTTTGTTTTTGCATGATTTCAAATGATTGAATTGTTGTTCTTATTAGTTTTGTCAATATTATTGTGATTGTTTAATAGTTTTGATTCAAAAAAATAATGATAAGATGCATATTTATGGTTATTTGTTTGTTTATGAACTTTTCTTTATATATATATGTAATATGATTCTATTTAGGACAACCGATATCAACCATGGGAAAGAACAAGCGAGGAATGATGGAACAATGAGAGGCTGAAAAGGAAAGAAAAAGGTAGCATATGAAGAAATTATGTGACATAAAAACAATGGGAGAAGAAGGTATGCCATCCTCAACATCTCAATTCAATTTACCAAATGAACATAATGCACCTAATGCAACTGAAGAAGATACATTTGATTTAGTGTATGAACCTAATGCAATTGAAGAAGATACCACATTGAATAATCAATTAAATGATCAACATACACCTTCTCTATTTGATGAATTAAATGTACACAATGCACTGATGTTAACACCTCCTAGAATCATTCGTAGGAAACCAAAGTATCTAATTGACATTGATGATAATATATTGAAGCCAATGTCCAATGAAATGAATGAACAAACTTGTAGGAGAATGGTTAAAAGAATATGGCAAAACTATTTTGAAAACTTAAATCAAACCACAAGATGTCAATTAATTGTTCAAATGATTAAAAATTTGAATTTTAGAGAGAATGAAAATTCTAGGCCTAAGATCATCTGAAAGTAACAGCGAAAGAACTATTGTGAGAAATATATTTGATGCATATCAAGCTATTGTTTCAAAATCACGTACTAAAGATTCTAATGCTACTCGACGTGTCATTACATCAACCATAATGAGCAAGAAAATAAAAAAAGATCGTTTGATAAGAAAAACAAGTAAGTCATTAAACGTTAGTAGAACAACATTAAGTAAAGCATTACAGAGGCAAGAAAAAATAGAGTAACCTAACAATAATTCTCTTTGGGCATTCTCGGGTAGACTACCACACAAAGACAAGGTTGTTGTTGATGCACTAAGAACATTAATTGAAATTTTTTGGCATGACAAGACAAGAGTTTCACCCAACCAAAGAGATGTTGTTAGAAGGTGAATTAGGTCTACAAATATTGAGCCACATGCCAAACACTATTTGGATATGACTCAAACAAAATTTTATGAAAGATTCCTTCAAAAGTTTCCTCAAATAAGAATTTCTCAAAGATTTTTTGAAATGACAAAACCTTTTTATATTAAGATTAATCATGTATGAACCACGTGTTGTTGTAGGATTCATATTGAATTTTCCATGCACTATGATATTTTTCATCATATTTGTTCTACTTTTCACTCTAACGATGTTTTGCAGGAATGCAATATACAAGCACCTCCTAAGTCGGTAAGAGAATTTATTTCAAGTGTGCTATGTAATAGACATGATGGTTGCATTTATTATAAGATGCCTTGTTTGGAAGGTTCTTGTGCTATATGTGGTGGTTTGCAACATTTACCAAGATGTGTACATTTGGAGAGCACACATGAAATTGGTAGGAAACTAGTTTCTTTTAAAAAATACAAGACAATCACATATGGAGTTAAAGATGGAAAAGATTTGAAGAGATGTGAGCTAGTGAAAAATGATATATGTGTAGCTGAATTTATGAAAATGTTTCAAGAGAAACTAGTACGTGAGTACATAATGCATACACATAGAGCTCAATGGTTAGATGAGCAATTCAGGTTATGTAAGGACACATTTCATCTTGGCACCATTGTCTCTATCATTGATTTTGTTGAAAATTATACACTACAACCTCAAAATGAAGTGAAATCTATGTATTATCATTCTACACAGGTTTCTATTTTTCTACACATAACATTCATGCACAGATGATAGCACAAAGGAGGATAGAAAGGTTGTAAGAGAGTATCACTTCTACATAAGTGATAATCGTACTCATTCATTGAAGTTTGTACAAGGATGCTTTAAAGTTTTCTATGATAATTTAAAGGAAAGAAACATACAATACAATCGACACTTAATATGGCCAAATAATTGCACCACACAATTCAAGAATGCAAGGATGTTTTATTGGTTGACAAGGATGCATATGACAAGCGGTGTACAAATTTTTTGGAATTTCACTAAGGCTGGACATGGTAAGGGAGAGCACAATGGTGCAGGAGCATGTGTAAAAAGAGCACTAGCTAGAGAAGAATTGAAGTACAAAGGTGGTGCTGAGTTGATAGATGCAAAAACAATTGTGCAATGGTGTAAGTCTACGATGGATCCAAGTAATCTAGGCACGTCAATGGTTTGTAGATATTTTTGGTTGATCACTAAATCTAACTTGAAAAACTATCTAGATTGTTGTACAGTTGCGGGATCAAGTGACATGCACTCATTTATGAGTTCAAATGCAAGTTCACTAGTAATTTATACGAGACAAATGGTATGTTTTTACTCTTCATGCATGTATTGTTTGTGGGAAGAATGTGAATCACAAGAGTGGGTTAACAAATTGTCTTGTAGACTGTTGGTTCCCATTGATACATATCAAATTCCCAAAGCACTACAATTGAGTGAGATTGAGACATCAGTGGATTTGACCATGTATCCGACCTAGTGGATTCAAGTGATTTTTTGAGTTAATTTTTTTGCAAGTATTCTTTTTGGTTGATTTTGTTGTACATCACACTTTATTTTTGGTATTAATTATCACTTTATAAAATGTAGGTCATGTGTATGCAGTTGTTGTAGAAGAGAACAATGAAGAAGGAACATATTACTATTTGTGTCATTGCGTTGAGCCTAAAAGAAAATTGACAATCACAATCATTGATAGAGAGGGTATTGAGAACCCAATAGGGTCTGTTGTCGTGACAGGAGCATGGCTTAGGAGATACCCTATCAAGAAAATTGATGTTTGGTTGTTCAAGGACTTTGAAACACACAGACATATTCTTCATTTCTCTAATCTTGTTTTTGCAACAAATATTCATTTGATGAAGTATCGTGGTAGACCTCATAACAAGATTTTATGGAAAGTTCATGAATCTGACCACAAGGCAATACTTGACACAATATGGGTTAGAGCCGATCTTGAAGGCTCACTTGATTGATTCTATGGTTCAGAGTAGAATGATTTTAAGAATTTTGTATATATCATCGACGAATTGTTCTATATTCGTCTTTTGTATATATAAATGCCCATGAGCTATTTTTTACATGTTTAGAGGCATAATTTTGTATATTTAAATGGAAATGAGCTGATTTATACATATTTAGATGCCAAATTTTGTATATTAAAATGGCGATAAGCTGAATCGCACATATTGTAATGCCAAATTTTGTATAAAAGCCCATACGATGATTTGTAAGATATTTTTTTGTATATTCAAATAGCTAAGAGCTGATTTGACTATATTTAGAGGGAAATTTTTGAATAATATGTGACAATGTTTTTTGACTATCTTTTGTGTCTATGTTTTGTGACTATGTTTTGAGTTTATGTGATGTGATAAGGTCAATCATGAGAATTATTGATTCTTGCATAATCATGGAGAATTATTTAAGTCATTATCAGGTCATAGGAGTCATAGATTGAGTGTAGATACAATTTGAGCAAAAATTATCATTATTGTCAAAAAAGTTGTCAAGCAACTTGTACATCGCGTCGGTAGGGTATGACTCTTGACGTTCTGACACTTTGGGATGCACAAGACAAGAATACCTAGCATAAACCTGCCCACATGAACGTGCTTGTGAGGTCATTTTGTGCACACGATGAACCAAATCAATTCTAGCCTCTCTTGCAACTTTGCATTGTATTGAACTGACAGTTTTTGTAGCAGGCAAACAAATGCTACCAATTGAAAATGGCTCTGAGTCATCAAAAACCAAGATAGGCCATTGTAGAGGAGCCTCATGCAACCCCACAGGTTCAAACAGATCATTCATACGTGTCCTGGATTGGAAGAAACAATTCATCAAATTTTGACAATTTTTTGGACTCGGGGCAATTGAGAGATCACATCGGTAGGGTATGACTCTCGATGTTTCGATGCTTTGGGATGCACAAGAGGAGAATGCCTAGCTTAAAACTACCCACCCAGACATGCTCGTGATGTTAGTTTGTGCACATGACTAATCGAA
Source organism: Cryptomeria japonica (assembly GCF_030272615.1). Lineage (NCBI taxonomy): Eukaryota > Viridiplantae > Streptophyta > Pinopsida > Cupressales > Cupressaceae > Cryptomeria > Cryptomeria japonica. The sequence goes on from NC_081407.1 coordinate 384,293,176, forward strand.
TCAATTCTAACCTATCTTGCAACTTTGCATTGCATGCAACTGATAGTTTTTGTAGCAGGCGAAAAAATGTTACCAATTAAAAATGGATCCGAGTCTTCAAAACTGAGATAGGAAATTGTAGAGGATCCTCATGTAACCCCATAGGTTCAAATAGATTGGTCATATGTATCCTGGAGGATTGGAAGAAACAATCCGTCAAAGTTTGATGATGTTTTGGACTTAGGGCACTTGAGAGATCATGTCGGTAGGGTATGACTCTCAATGTTCTAATGCTTTGGTATGCATGAGAGGAGAATACCTACCATAAACTTGCCCACCTATATGTGCTCATGACGTCAGTTTGTGCACACAACAAACCGAATCAATTCTACCCTATCTTGCAACTTTGCATTGTATGCAATTGATAGTTTTTGCAACAAACAAAAAAATGCTACCAATTAAAAATTGCTTCGAGTCATCATAAATAGAGATATGCCATTATAGAGGAGCCTCACATGACCCTACAGGGTCAAAAGGATTGGTCATATGTGTCCTAGATTGGAAGAAACAATCCGTCAAAGTTTGATAACTTTTTGGAATCAGGACACTTTAGAGATCGCGCCAGTAGGGCATGGCTCTCAACGTTTTGACACTTTGGGATGCATGAGAGGAGAATGCCTAGCATAAAATTTCCCACCTGGACATGCTCACGATGTCAGTTTGTGCACACGACGAGCAGAATCAATTCTAGCTTATCTTGCAACTTTGCATTGCATGCAACTGACGGTTTTTTTAGTAGGCGAAAAAATGCTACCAATTGAAAATGGCTTTGAGTTATTAAAAATTGAGATAAGCCATTGTAGAGGAGCCTCACATGACCCATAGGTTCAAACGGATTGGTCATATGTGTCCTGGATTGGAAGAAACAGTCCGTCAAAGTTTGACAATGTTTTGGACTCAGGGCACTTGAGAGGTCGCGTCGGTAGGGTATGACTCTCAATGTTCGGACGCTTTGGGATGCATGAGAGGAGAATTCCTAACATAAAACTACCAACCTGAATGTTCTCGTGAGGTCGGTTTGTGCACATGATGAACCAAATCAATTCTAGCCTATATCTTGCAACTTTGCATTGCATGCAACTGATGATTTTTGCAGTAGGCAAAAAATGCTACCAATTGAAAATGGCCCCAAGTCATCAAAAACCAAGATAGGCCATTGTAGAGGAGCCTCATGTGACCCCACAAGCTCAAAAAAATTGATCATATGTGCCCTGGATTGGAAGAAACAATCCGTCAAAGTTTGACAATTTTTTGGACTCAAGGCACTTGAGAGATCGCGCTGGTAGGGTATGACTCTCGACGTTCTGACACTTTGGGATGCACATGAGGAGCATGCTAGGCGTAAACCTGCCCACCCAGATGCACTCATGACATCAGTTTGTTTACAAAAGAACCAAAATTTGACCATTGCGAGTGTGAGGGTGCTCTCACACCACACACATATTGTTGTTTATATTCACATTGTCGATTTTTGTTATTTATATTCATATTGTTGATTACATAGGCAAATATTCATTTAAATTTATAAAAGGGCAGCCACCAAATACAATTAATACACAATAATGAACTAAATACAAGGAGTTTTGTAGGGTTAATTCAATATTTTAGAAATTTTATCAAATCATATTCCATGATTGCAATATTTTATATCATAGATTTTTGCTGTTTATATTCATATTGTTGATTGCATAGGCAAATGATCAACTAACTTTATAAAAGGACAACCACGAAATACAACAAATACACAATAATGAACTCAGTTACATTTATTGGATCAAATATCAACATTTATATATATATAAAAAAAAGGCATGTCTGCCAAGTCAATACAAGTATTTCAAAAATGTGGCATATGCTATGTCTAGATCGATATACAATAAAAATGTAGAATATATCTACATGTATTGGTCATTCTATGACCACAACTAGCAGTATATGATCCTAAACTTGTGGTGGATCATCGAAATTGAGCCTCTTCGATGCAATACGCGGCTCTGTAGATGGCTGCAAAACCACAATTCAAAAGCCAAGTTAGAATTATTTTATAGAAAATAGTTCATAATTAACAACATAACTATGCATTTAATTATAATTCCTTTGCAATTGAAATGTAGATTACCTCATCGACTGATCTTGGAGCTAATGTCTTTGCTCTCCTCTCCTTGTCACTCTTAGGAGTTTTCTTGAAGAGAAAATTAAAAGGATCCACATTATGGCTGAACCGCGAAGGGGGATATTGTAGATTAAATGTACAATTAATACAATTTATTAACATAAATACATCAAAAACACTTAAAAGATATAATATAGAGAACAATGACGTACCAGTGCCTGAGATGCTTCTCCAATGGACTGAGGATGACTCACCATCGATGGATAAACTATCGCTATTACCTATACAAAAAATGATCAAAGATTAAATACAATTAATATAATGATAAGTATTGTAGGTTAAAAACAATTAATGTAATATATTAAACAAAAGTGTACCGGATCCTAAGATTGTTCTCCAGTGCACAGAGGAGGGCTCGCCATTGATGAAGCAACTATGGATATTTCCTATATGAAAAAATGATAAGATTATAATTTATCATAGGTTCACATGTACACATGCATATAATCATGAAATCAAGAAAATAAAGTAGAGATACATACCTCGGCCCTCTCTTGATCCATGGGCGAATCAGGTGCATTCAACAAATTCACATAGCTCAATGTCCACTATACATGTAAAATAGACAAAAAACACTAATCAATCTACAAACCCCAACTAAGACTTGATTTCAACATTTTCAAACAATTGTACAACTAAAAATGTGTTCAATTACCTTCTTCCCACATTTTGGCATCTTCGAGGAATTCTTTTTCTTAGGATGAGGCCTAGATGCGGAGGGGGTACCCTAAAAAAAATAAAATTGACATGAGATATTAGTACAGATAATATATTAAACATAATTTAAAAAATCTAAAATGAAATGACTTGCATATTCCATCAAAACAATACATAAAAAAGGTTGTACAAAATATGAATATCGTATAGCCTTGTAGGCCAAAATCGATTGCCAAGAGCATGATGCCATCAATCCGGGACATTTGGTCCCCTAACAACACCTACAAACCAAAAATTGGACCAAGCATTAAAGATATTTAGTATATCTTGAAATATTTTTGAATTCAAAGTGTACTATTTTATTTTAACATGTTACAAAATTTATACCTCAGGCATCAAAGTTGCAACTCAAGTAATTGCGAGAGGAGTATGGGATACCACTACTGCATCTTGAAATGCATATTATTTGTCTCAATTTAAATCGATGTATACATGAAAATTCATTAATGTAATTATAAATTTAAAGTGACTGATAAATAAAATGCTATGAATTCAAATCAACACACCTATGTCTGTTGCTGATGGGCAAACACCATGTCCATCAACTCCTCTGTTAGTGCCAAATCCTCAGCCA
>NC_081407.1:386183809-386198809 GCF_030272615.1 Cryptomeria japonica
CTAAAAAGTATAATGTTCCGGGTTTTGAGGAACTTTTCATTTTTTATTATAAAATATAATGTTCCTCAAAACCAGTATGGGTTTTGAGGAACTTTGATTTTTTATTATAAAAAAATAATGTTCCTCAAAACCAGTACGGGTTTTGAGGAACTTTTGATTTTTTACTATAAAATATAATCTTCCTCAAAACCCATTTTTGATTTTTTATTATAAAATGTAATTTTCCTCAAAACCCGCATGGGTTTTGAGGAACTTTTTGTTTTTTAATTATTTTTGGCTAGGCTTGGTAAGCCTAACGCATTTTTGAATTTCTAGAACATGCACGGGTTATGAGAAATTTCATTTTTTTTGCATGTGGCCACTTTTCTGTTCACCATCTTGGTGCACTTACCCCTTGGTGCACTTACCCCATGAGTATAAGTACTTCCATAAAGATTGTCCTAAAAATCCATAGGAAAGTAAGCAACAAAAGCCCAAAATGGGGGGTTTTTAACAACTCTAAAGGATAAATAAATCACCCCAGAACAATCCAAGCTAGACTAGGAAGGATCCCTCCACTTCCAATCATTTAAATTTTATGCCCTAGGTTGATAAAATTAATGGTGAAGAATCTATCAAATCTTTTGACAAGGAGAATCCATGGATGAAGAAATTAAGAAAGAGTAGAGGAAAGAAATATTCTTGTACTTGAAGATAAAAATGATCTTGATGAGGAAGAATTGTCTCCTTCTACTATCAACCCATAATATAAAAGAAAAAAAACCTTAAGATTTAGAATAAGGAAGTACTTGAAAATACTGTTGCTGGTAGACAAGCCAATTACCTTAAAAAAAAAGGTAAACAATAAAGGTCTTATCATAAAATAATAGAAGTCTAGGTTATGGTACCAATAAGACTAGTATAAAAGATCCTGTTTTTAATGGTAATATTAATATTATTTTAATTTAAGAAATTGAAATAAGTCAAACGTTGAAGTTGATTGTCATCAATAAAATTTGATTTGTTAGTATTAATTTAGCCTCTTTTTCCTCTTAAGGGACTTCAAGGGGCATCTTGATTGCTTGTTAATATAATTTTTCTAGATTATGGAGTCTTACAATTTTTCTAGTTTGATTTGTCAATTTGAGAGAAATTTTCTCACATTTTTTTGACCACTACTAATGCCTACTTTCCAAACCACTCTTTGAACAAGCAAGAATGTTGTCATTCCATATTGAAAAATTCCAATTTGCATAAACTTGTTATTTGGATTTTGGGTGTGCATCTTAATATTGTTCAATTAAAAGAAAAGAAGAGGGAGCCTCTTGGTCAGGGATTATGGAGGAGATCAAGAAGAAGACTTATATCCTCATTTGATATTAAAGATCTTGAGCCTAGTAAAGGCAAATTCACTTCGTCATACAAATGAACAAGGTTAATATTCATTGCTACTAGAATGGGTTTTCTTTTTTATCTTAGGGGTCCTTTGGAGGCTTCTTTAGTAGCTATATTTGTAATTCTCACTAACCTTCCTTATGATCATAAGCCAATCAACTTCATATCCAAGTACCATGTTAATTAGGGTCATCTCTCTTCTAGCTATTGTTCATTTTGGTTAGAAGAGAAAGGATTCAAGCATCTAGTTCACTAAACTTGGAAAGTGGTTCCCTATCATCCCATCCTTGGTCAAAATTAGATGAACATTTCATCAATATCAGATTTGGCGTTCAATATTTGTATCTCTCTAATATCAAAATCAAGCTGCCTCCAATCTTAAACTACAATTGGAAAATATTCAAAACTAAATTCAAGTAGATGGATAATTTCATAACTTTCTTAGAGAATAGAAAAATTGTTCCAATCAACCTATTCAACAATTAATAGATGATAAGAACAAGAAAAGAGAATAAATGATAACTTGCAAAATAGAGTTGTAAAGTTAAATTTTCATGGGAATTCTATGAACAACCTTGATCTAGTGGGGCTAAGTTTTATTTTGAGAGATGAGAAAGGTAACTTTATGCTCACCATTTCTAGGGCATAATACCAAATACCCATATGGAATTAGAAGTTGTACTTGTAGGAATCCAAGCTTCTTATTGAGTTGGCTATAGAGATCAAAATAGAAGAAAATTCACTAATTGTTGTTTCTAATAACAATTATTCCTAATTTGCATCTTTAGACGATCTTAGAAGAAATATTGATCTAGAGAGAAGTGTTTTTCATTTAAAACTTCCTATTGGTATAGAGAACAAAATAAGGCTACCGATCTCTTAATAAACATGGGTGCTATGTGAAATATATTTCACTGGTAGAATGCATATAAATTGGTTATTAGGAGAATTTGTATGTAATTATTGAAGATGAATGCCTTTTGTGTGTGTTTATTTTGTAATGAAGTGAAGTTATTGTTTGAGGTAGGGTGATAGACAACTAGGTAGTTAGAGTACTATCTTACAAATTCTTTGACTTCAACTAGTATAAGAATAAATAGGAGATCTCTAAGCACAATGTGGATATTTTCTTATGCATATGTGTATTTATATAGGTGGTGCTATCTAGTAGGTGGAGGCTTTAGGGTTTCTATGATTGGTACTTTCTTTAGCTAGGTATTTTATAATCATGGTAGGTGGCTCCTCTTCTCAAGACCTTTTGAGGTGAGTGTCAATTATTAATCACATATTGAAGATTATTTTCTACTACAATTTGGCATCTAACCTTAGGATATTCAAATTAGTTCTAGGTAAAGAAGGAAATTAATGGATGATAGTTTATTAAGGTCCCATGATACGGTTTTGGGAGATTTCAAGTAAAGTGGAAGATAAGGCACTATAGTGGACAAAGATATGGGTTACTAGTCAAAACATATTAATTCAAGAAAACACAAAGATAGAAAAGGTACATGTAGCAAGTTAAGTAGCTAGAAAATAATAAGTTGCATTAGGAATTTTAATATTAATGTGGAGATTATAGAGAATTGCATGCAAAGTATGTGCACCATAATGAGAAATAAGGTGGATTTAGTTCATGAAGGCACGCTATCTAAATAACGATTGGATATAAAATGCCTTTCTTGGAACATGGTATATTGACAAGAGTTGAGGATATGATAGTGTGGTGGATGGAACCGAATTTCATGAATTAGTAAAAGCTACAAAGAAGTTTGTGGATGCTAAAATCAATTTCATCTTGATTTCTCTAGCCTACTGGTGTATAGTAGGGCATATGAACACTTGCAATATGACTATTGAGGTAATTATTCTAGATTGTGTGGTTGTTAGGAGGGCATTCAATTTTGATGTTTTTAGTGGCAATATTCTTACATCTTGATCTTGTTTTTTAGATATTGTTAGTCCTTATAGAATTATAGATATATCTAATGCATAACTACCCCTATTAAGGAGGGCTCATGTAATTTGCACTTTTCATGTGTTTCTCTTATATTGCTAGGATGGGGCCTTGTTAATAGAAACTCAATATCAATATTTCTTAAAAGTATTTTCGATAAGATTTTTTTTTAATAATTAAATCTATAAAATCTTGGTTGGTTGAATGAGACAAAATAAAAAACAATTCTATGAGAAATTCTAGTACCAGAAGAGTTTCATTACTATCACCCAATTACAAGACAATTATGACAATATTGTAGATTCAATCCTAGACATTAAAGCTATCCCACTTTGAGCAAATATACCAAAAAGAAAACTTAGATAAACTTAGCAATTGGATAAGATTGTTTACAATATTCCTTCTTTGGCCACTTTGATCTAAAATAAATTGTAATAAATAAATCAATCTAATATATATATATCTTTTTTGTCTTCAACATGAAAAAAGATATTTCTCTTGGACCTAATGGTTTTAATGCAAAATTTGAAAGACTTTTAGGAAGACATCAAAGATGACCATTTGACAGTGACAAAAGACTTTAGAAAACATCGTCATTTTCATAAGGGAATTAACTCTTTTTCTTGCTTCGCCCCCCAAAGATTCTAAGCAACAAGAATTAATAGGTATAGACCCATATCCCTTAGTAATATTTATAAATTCATTATCAAGCTTATTTATGATAGAATTGAGAATATCTTACCCATCCTTGCTTCGAAGAACAAATTTATTTTGTTGCCTGTAGAGATATTTATGAAGGAATCATCCTCACGTAGGAAGCTATAAATGTTTCTAAGCTGAATAATAATAAAATTATGTAACCATCGATCTAGACATGGTTAATGCATTTGTTAGATTAAAGCATATGCCCATTTATAATACTATCCTAAACTTAGGAGCTGGAATTGAGATTGTGGAATGGATTAAGGATTGCATTGACAAACCTTGCATTTCTCTTATTAATTGTAGCCTCACTCGCTTCATCCTTTCTCTTGGCCTTATACAAGGGTATCATGTTTTCCCTTATAAATTGAGCTATTAGGAAAAGGGGTGGAGAAAAAAAGACAACAAAAGAAACTCTTGGTTATCCCTAATTCATGTTGGGAAGGAATTGAATCATGTTCAATTTGTGGACGATAAATTATTTTTGGTAAATCCAATGTTAAGATTGGAAGAAATTTTTCCTTTTATGAAGCTACAAGCATCAAGATTAATAACTTAAATTTGGTCATCTACTTTTGTCATCATGATCTTCATGAGCTTGCTATGATTTCTCAAATTATTGGTTACAAAGTTATTCATGAGTAATGTTTCTTCTATTTGAAGATCCCTATTTTCTTCACTAAACCCAAGTCTCGTCTCTAGAAAAAATCATTCACAAAAGGAAGGCTAAGATAAATTACTAGTATAATAGTCAGCATAAATAGTTTTGGCTATCCTTTTTATTTTATATATGAGCATTATCAATTGCCCAAAAGGAATCATGTTGAAGATGAAATAACTCCTTTGAATATTTATGTGGGAAGGAGGAAAGGCTGATAGTAAGAGAAAAACAAAATGGAAGTATTTGATTAAAAGAAAGAAGGAATGAGTTCTCGGCCTATATGCCCTTTTCTGTATGGGATGCTTTCCTATCCCAAAATACAATTTTCAAGGTAAAATAACCTTCTTTATTGCTTCTCCTTTTGAAAAGAAATCACAAATTTGGAAGATACATTTCTTTGTTTCTTAGTAGATTTCTTGATCAAAAATGGTGAAAAGAATTTCTTTTTGAAAGATAAAATTGAGAAATTCAAATCTTAAATCTTGGTCCAATTTAGAGAATATTTGGCTCATTGCAATTTACATATTTAAGCCAAATTATGGACATTAAAAGCCTCTTGAAAATCAAAGCTGAGTTGATTTGGGTCTTCTTTTAAACTTTAAAGTTCATTGATAAGATATTTCCCATTCCATGGAAGGCATAATCCCTCTTAGCCCTATTTTTGAGGACCTATATTATATAGGGTAACTTACAAAGCTTCAATACATACTCTACCCTCAAATGATACAAATGTTAAGAGTCAACATTACTAGTATGAATGGGTGGATCTAACATAAAGGGGTTTAAATAACGTCAATTTACTTTTTTGGGTCTTGTTTTAAAATAAATAGCCAATTTATGATAATCTTGTTATAAAATATCTTTCAACCTTTTTACTGAAGAATTAAGTTTGTGGATTATGAAACATAAGAACTCAATTTTTAGGTCATAGACTTTATTTTGGAGGAAAATAAATTGTTTGCATTGTTTGACATTACTTCTAAGGATATCTATTGTGAAGATATTATAAAATTCTATAATTAAAAAAAAAAGTCTTAGTTGTATCATGATTAAAAGTTATGTCCATTGAATGTTGGATCTCTTGTATTGGAAATATAAAAACATATATAAAATATTTGTCAGAGGAAGTTACATTTGTTGAACAACACATGTTATGTGTTATGACACGTCATAAGGTATCTTTGAATGGAGATAATTTATCCATAATATAAAACCTAAGTTGGTGAGTAGATTATGATGTGCTTATGAAAAATTAAAAAAATGTGATATTTTTAGTCTATCTACTCATCTTGGAATTTAAAACCGGATTTTTTAGCTAGGTATTTAAGTGCCACTTTTTGAGTGGTTTTTGCTTATGGTTTTGTAATTTACATTTGATTTTTTTGTGTACTACTCCTATTTATAAGATTATTGATATGAGGGCATTGGGTAGTGAGTTTGTAAATACTGTTATGTTGCCATGGTTTCTCTAAATATTTGGTTAGTGATAGTCAAATAATGATTTATCTACAAATGTATTGTGTGTTTAGATTGTTGAATTAGGGGTTTTTATCTTAAAAGGGCATTCCCCATGTACACTTGTGTTGTATGATTTTGTTTATGGTTATATGTGTATCTTTTTTCTATAAAAATTCTCTCCTCTAAGCTTATTTTAGGAAGCATTTCTATGTACCTTACTTCCTATGATTTTCTATCAAACCCTGATCAGCTTGGGTTCTAGGTTTGGATAGAGGGTTTTTTTAACTAATATTTTTTAAGTACGAGCTTAAATATAAGAGTTATATATTATTACAAGAAGATATGTCAAGCACATCCAAAATAGAAATGAAGAAGTTATTAGGCATGAAATTTGAGCAGATTATATTCATGGGTAGAGATCTATGGGCTATAGTATCTAAATAAAAACCTATTATTATGGCACACGAATATTGAGACAAAATGGATAAATCGACCAATATTTTCATTAAAATGTGCTTGGTTGATGCCTATCTAGAAGAAGTTGAGAGATTTGTATCAAGTTAAATATCTAATTAATAAAATATTTCTAAAAAATATATACCCTTATGATGGAGGATTGTGGCTCTATGGTTGAACACTTGAATGCATTTTACATGATTGGTTTTTTTTTTGTCGATAATAAGATTATTTTATTAATAGATCTAGGATTGAAACTGGCCCGAACCAGTGGTGGCTACAATTAGGGAGCCACCTCCCTAGGAACACCTCCACCCTCCAGCGAAGGGGCAATACAGACACTCCCAACCAAACCATTCTTACCTTTCTTCCATTTCACCTTAATCTATCCATCTACTTGGGCATTCTCCAGTAACTTCAAATTATGTACCCCAACATAATCCGCTTTCTGAATCGCATGGTACTCATCCCCATAACCTACAACACGATCTCCTTGAGAACAAGACCCGCCCTCCATCCTTTGTTCAGACACGACTACACGCACCAACTTCTGACCGGACACACAACCAACCTGTAAAGAGATGCCACCCAAATGAGAGCCTCCATTTTTTGCACAACCCAAACCTCCTCCTGGCGTTTGCATAATATTAGTTGGGTCCAAACCCTTATCCTTAGAAAGATCCCCCACAATTTGGGGGAGAGATCAAATGGATCTCCTACCTCCTTATCCACCGTATAAAAATGTGGAGTAACCTCTTTCCACCAAGATGTTGTACGCTTCACTCTAAGCCTTGTGCAAGAATCAATATTATGCCCAGTCTTAAAACATCTCCTACATCTGAAAGGAATCCCTTCATAATCCACAGATTAAAGCCAACTCCCTTTGGATGATGTAATAGAAATTTCAGAAGGGAGGCCCATGGAAACATCTAACACAACCAACAAACAAGCGAACGTAGTATGCAACAAATTTAAAGAGTCATCATTGACCATTTAAAATGTACCTAAGGAGTTCCCAACAACTTCAACTTCTACCATTTATTGATCATGTGCTCAATAACCTAGCTGGCAGTAATTATTTCTCTTTTGTTGACGGTTTTAGTCGTTGCAACCTGATACAAGGAGCTGCTAAGGACCAGGACAAAACAATGTTTACATGTCCTTGGGGAACATATGCATATAGATTTTTATCATTTGGACTCTATAATACACCAACTACTTTTAAAAGAGTTGTATTGGGTATTTTTGCAGACTTAACCACCTCATGTGTTGAACTGTATATGGATGATTTCACAGTCCATGGGAAAACATTTGAAGAAGCATTCAAAAGTTTGAATATTTTTTTTACAAAGATTTAAGGATCAGAGATTATCATTAAACCATAAAAAGTGTTCCCTTATGATGACAAAAGGAATTGCTTTAGGACATCACATTTGAAAAGAAGGAATAAAAGTTGATCCTAAGAAGGTAGAAATTTATCAATAAATTGAAAACCCAAAAACTCAAACGGATGTCAAAATATTTTGGGGGCAAGCAGGGTATTATAGAAGATTCATTGAAGGATTTAGTAAAATTGTTGAGCCACTATTTACACTGCTCAAGAAGGAAATAGAATTCTCATGGACAGATAATTGTCAAAAATCTTTTGACTCTATAAAGCATGCCTTAACTACCTCTCCTATCATTAAAGGACCTATTTGGGGAGAACTATTTCACATGCATGCATGCAGATGCCTCCAACTTAACCATTGGATCAGTTTTGGGGCAAAAAGATGAAAATGGAGCAATGCATGCTATTTATTATGTCAGCAAAAATTTGAGTTCCACAGAGAGGAACCAAACAACAATACTTGTAGTTTATGCAATTAATAAATTTAGGCATATATTACTGGTTATAAAGTGTTTGTCCACACTGATCATGCAACTATTAGGTATTTAATAAACAAAGTTGTTGTAGGTGGCCAAATTATAAGATGGTTGTTGTTGTTACAGGAATTTGACATCGATGTTGTGGATAAACTAGGTAAGGATAGTGTTGTTGCTTAATTTCTATCAAGAATGGTTTTACAGGGTAATAATGATTTGATGGATGACACATTTCAAGATGAACATTTATTTGTTATATCAATTCAGTCTCCATGGTTTGTTGATATTGCTAACTACCTTGTAACAGGGAAGTGCCCAAGTCATTTCAGCCCTAAGCAAAAGAAAAGATTAATTTGTGACAATTCTAGGTTCCAATGGATAGGTGGTCTTTTATTTATTATGTGTCATGACCATGTTCTCTGTAGGTGTGTGCAAGAAGTAGGCATTTATGAAATTATACATGCATGTCATAATGAACTAGAAGGAGGACATTACGCAACAGTTAGAACAATTCACAAGATCCTTGGAGCAAGTTACTTTTGGCCAGCCATGTCAAAGGATGTTTCATTTTATGTGAAACATTGTGATGAATGTCGATGCATGGGATGACCTATACCAACAATGGAGATGTCGCTAACACCCCAGATAGCTTTGGAACCATTTTAAAAATAGAAAAATGGTTTTGTGGGACCTATTAATCTTCCTTCAAAAGGACATCATTATATTTTGGTCTTCATTAATTATGTAACAAAGTAGGTAGAATTAAAGGCATTACTAACAACAAGGGAAGATAAGGTAGCTGATTTTTTGTATAAGCATATTATTTAGAGATTCGGTGCACCAAGAGAAATAGTTTCTGGTCAAGGACGTTAGTTTATTTCTAATATGATGAAAGCTTTCGTGCATAGATACAAGATGACACACAAGAATTATACACCATATCATCCTCAGATGAATGGACAAGTGGCAGTCACCAGCAGAGAATTGGATAATATCTTAACAAAGACTGTTTCATTGAGAAAAATAGATTGGTCAGAAAGATAAGATGAAGCAATGTGGGCCTACAATACAACATGGAAGACTACCACATAATTTTCTCCATATGAATTGGTATTTGGAGAAACTCCCATTATGCCAATTGAATCTGAGTTGTAGACATTAAGGAAAGCATTGGAGGTTGGCATTGATTTATTAGAAGCAAAGAAGACCACAATTTTATAATTAAACCGATTGGATGAGATGAGAATGGAAGCTTTGCAACATACTAAAATAATTTAAAAACAAAGGAGAGCATGAGATGATAAACATATTGTTAGTAGACAATCCAAAAAAGGAGATTGGGCATTATTATTTCACTCTAGATTTCAAGAATTCAAGGGAAAATTTCACACAAGATGGTTAGGACCTTATGAGATTGATCACGTTTTTTATAATGGAGCTCTTCAGTTAACACCAATAGATGGAGAAAGAAGAACCATGTTGGTCAATGGGCATCGGTTAAAGTTATGTCATAAACCAACATTTAAAGAAGAGTTTATTTTAGAGTTACAAGCCAAAGTTTAACAATTCTTCATGGTAGATATCACTTCCTTGGTGGAACTCAATTCTAAGTAAATCCAGCAAAAAGACATAAATAAAGGAGGTAAGATGAAAACCAGAAATGGTAGTTTATCTCCCCCCAAAGAAATTAGGGATGATTGAAAACTAGAAATAGTGGTCTACCCCAGGGGTGAATTGAAAACTAGAAATGGCTAAACATACCTTAAAGAGTGAAGTTGAAAACCAAAAAGGGCAACTTTTCTCAAATCAACTTCAATTTTCTCCTGATGACTCTTTATGTCTCTCAAAGTTCTCAAATAAGTCTCTTGTAGGTATTAGTAAGGAATAGTGTCTCTAGAATGCTCTTGATCACTCTTTCCAAGGAAAGGAATCTCTTTCTTTGAAGAAGGCAATTCCAGATCATTTAATGCATCATTTTAGTCCATACAGAATGAGCCCCAAGTATCTCCTGATTGAATCAAATGGTTCATTATTTTTTGAGTCAACTCATAAGCTTCAGATGGCTCCTGATCGATAAGTTGGTTTGTCTCCTTTGGCAAAAACGATCAGTATTGCATGATAGATCCTTATTGATACGCTTGTAACTTTTGGCAAGTTGGTCATTACTAAATGATTGTTCTTGACAAAATATGCATTAAATGAAAAGTTATACATTTATTACAAATATTATTTTTGAAATATTATTTTCTGATTTAGTAGGTATAAAGTAGAATTGGTAGACATTGTTTGTATAGAAATCTCCGCCAACTCATTTTTAACATTTTTATCACAAGTTTTAAGTATTAAATTAATGATGGCGGAGAGATAAAGGGATATATTTGAATGACATAATTTGTCAATTCAAATTGAAAATAATTATTACTTCAAAAAGCACACACATGCCACGATCACCGCCAACTTTGCAAATCAATGAGGAAATACAGAGAAGTGGCATGCAGATTGTCTGGTCTAATTCAAGAAAATTAGTGCAGAAACATGTGTAATAAATCATCATCCGAGCTAAAAATTTTGGCTGTTAACAAAAGAAATGTCCATTCTTGTGGCTAAGTTAAAACGTTCAAATTGACAAAAACATTCTTGAGTTGCAAAGATAAAATAAGAAGCAAGAGAAATACAAAGCCAAAAAAATTTAATCTAGACCCTTAGATAGAAAGATTGCTAGAAAAAGCAGGATGGTTTAACTTCATATGCATGCATGAGGGTTATGCAATAGATTTAGTTGAAGAATTTGTCAAGAGTTTCCACGTGAATGTTACCAGAGTGAGAGGGGAGGTTATAGAAGTAAATCCACAGGTTATCAGTGAATTATCAAGAGTTCCAATAGAAGGGGAGCCAATAAACAAAGGCCATATCAACTTAGAGGAGTTGGTGAACACATTTTATGATGAGGATGGGCGGCCACATAAGTTTTTAAGTTCATAAAGGAAATACCAAAGGTGTAAGTAGAGAAAGTCTGGACGAGCCCTAGAAAATAATAGTAATGTGGTTGATAAAAAAATTTACCTGTGAGGGCCATTATGAGACCATACCGGGGTCAAGAACACGACTGTTGACACATTTAAGGTATGGAAATACTCGACTTAAAGTCAAGATTAATCTCCCAACTTTCTTATTTTCCCAAATTTCTTCTATGATATCTAGGGTAAAAGATAGGGGCAGTTCAATTCGATGTCATAGTTTGATTCTTTTGATTATAAAGCATATAAACTTGAAGAAAGAATTTGGGAAGGAAGGATGGTTAGAATTTATTTCTACACCAATGAAGTTAAAGTATAAAAGGGACCCATGCTGAGAAAATTAAATTAGAAAAAGGAGAAACATTTGGAAAGAAGAGAAAATAGAAATTGAGTAGAGTAAACACACTAGGGAAATACAGGAGCAATTAGAAGAAAAACCTAGCCATGTTGATACCCCCTTCACTAGCTCTTGATGTTCCATCTTCTCCAACCTCTACTATCCCAATGTTGTATGAAGGCTCAAATATGTATCTATGCAAGACGAGTGAGCATGTGATCCAAGGTTGTCATTCTTAACCTACATTGTCGTTAATCATAAATATGTCAGTCAACATGTGAAAAATGGATGAGTTTTTAAAATTACAAAGAATTGAGGGAAATCGTTTTGTGAACATGTCTTAAGCATCATTTTGTGTCATATGACTAATTTTTGCCTGAACCCAGTTCACGGTTTGCTATATTTTAAATTTTCAAATTTTGATGTCCCTTGCTCTAAAACAATTAAAATCCCTCACCATAGATTTATTCATGAGGACTAAATGATGGTATATGCTCATTTTCCTACCTTGAAGGTGTGTTTCAAATTTTGTAGGCTAACTCCTTACCAATTGAAAGTTGTGGTCATTTTTGCCAAACCAAGGCATTAAAGTCTAATTGGAAATATTCGAATGATTCTTTTGAAAATAATTCAAATATTTTAAATTGTTTTCAATATATTTCCCATTTTGCTCTTTTAGAGAGGAAGAGAAATCAAAAGTCTTTATGTAGGTTCTGATGGAGTAGTTGCAAATGATACTTTTCTCAATGCCCTTTGTTGCTCAATAATTTTAAATTTCTAACCTCAAAGGTTAAAAATGCTCAAAAAGTGAGCAATCCTAACTTGTTGCTTTGAAAAGTCAAAATCCTAACCTTGGGAGGTTAGAAATGCTCAAAAATTGAGCAATCCTAACCTAATATGCCCAGTTTCTCAAAAATCCTAACTTTCTAACCTTTATTCGAGCATTTGAAAGAATGTTCTAAGTTATGTCCATCCATTGAGAAAAAGTAATACAGGGCTTTATCAAATGGGTTGCTACTGTACTGGTAAACACGCTTGTCAAATGGAGAATCAAATACTAAGTATGTGCATTGTTTGATAAAATACATTAAAATATATCATCTCAAGCAATCAAAATGAAATGATGGCATAACATGCACCAAGTGAATGATTGTTGAAAAATCTTTAGAAGCTTTTGCACATGAAATAAGATCTTTGGGAGTGCCTATGAACATCCACAAAATATATAAGAAATTATATCTTAATTAGAGCGTACGAGAAAAATGGATTAAGTGAAAGAGTTTTGGAATCTTTCAAGCAATTTAAGCTGGTAGGCATGAATCCAAATTTTGACATCTATAATGATGAATCATCCCATCAGATTTATAGCTAGGAAAACTCTAGTACACTTGCATGCAAACTGTGTGAAGTTCCTTAAGGATTATTTGTTTCAAGAAATAGAAAGCAATGACTGTTGTACAGAAGGCTAGTTGACAAACCGTTATAAAATTTCAAGCAAATACATGAGCATAGACAACGTGCGTGAACTGTTTAACAGAATGCTTCAGAAATGTAGTCTCATGGAATGTGAGGATTCTAAGATATGCACATTCACAACTTTGAAGCAAATGCAATTGGCTGTGTTGGCATTGACAAAACCGGTTAATCCAAAGAACCAGTATATTTGTTGAGATTTGTCATTGATGTCTAACACTGACCGGTGGAGTGGTTTATCTCGGTAGAAAAGGTGATTACTTGTAAACAACATGGAAGCAACATAAGAGACATGTGATCAAGGTTCAATCAACTCAAGGGAAGATAGACTAAGATAACCGGTCTGTCACTCAAGAAGATCGGTGTTGAGGTCAGATCTTTAGGTTGGTCATTATGATGATAATGAAGTCACCAAAGGTGACTTAGGAAAGAAGGCTTGAGGTTGTATGCAAACCGGAACCTCATTGGAAAACAGGAGAAGAGACTTGATAGAAGCATTGCAAATCGGCATCAAGAGATGAACCAACAATGAAGAGTGCAGTGGTATAACGGTTAAGTAGAAGAAAGATATGTGTTTGCCTAAAATCTTGGAGTGATGATCGGTTATTCAATTGCGGTGGCAAAAGGTGAGTTGGTGAGCTTGTGTCTACACCAAACTAAAGGTTGGTGAAGTCAACTTCAGTCATCATGTTGTTAAGCCATGATTACTTACGGATTTTTTAATTCGTATTTAAAAGACTAAACTCAACCCAAAAGTCACTTTTTGGGGGATGCAGTGGCATAATTGGTTGAGTAGTTGGCGGAATTGTTGCAGGTCGCACAGAGAAAGCGTGGGAGATTTTGAATTTGAAATCCTCAAAAATATGCAATTGCTTTGATTGAGGAAACACTTGAAGGTGACGTCGAAAAGTGTATAAAGTATTTTTGAGTTCACTCAAAAATTCTTGATCGTAAAATTTGCAAAGAGTAGATCAGGGGAAAGGCGATCCAAAGTGCAGAGTAGAGTGAGAGGACTGGCAGAGTGCAGAACTGAGGATCAGAGGACTGGCAGAGTGTAGAGTCGAGGGTCAGAGGGTCGACATAGTGCGTTGTTGAGGGTCAAAGGACCGACAAAGTGCAGAGCCAAGGGTCAGAGGATCAATGGAGTAAAGAGTCAAGGATCAGAGGACCAACAGAGTTTAGATACAAAGGTATAAGTAGAAAATTGGTGTTGTGCAGAGCAACTAGTGCAGATAGAGTATGATTTTCATTCTAGTCTGATCAAGATATCAATAGCTACTCCAACAGATCATCTTTCTGTTACTTTCTAACCATTGCAACTCAAATCCCTTAACCGAGTGGACTTTAACAGGTCCCTTTGTAAAATCCATTAATCAGGTGACATCTTAATTGATGTTCTTAAGTCCTTTAACCAGGCTACCTTTAATAGGGTAAAGGCACTGGCAGGCCTTAAACAAAATCCCTTAACCAGGTGGCACTTAACAATGTCTTAGTAATCTCTTAACAGGGATGGCTCTTTACCAGGCGTACTCTAGAAGAGTACAAATTTTGTGAGTTCCTACTCACACCGTGGTTTTCTCCCATTTGGGTTTCCATGAGATAAATCTTGGTGTCACTATGTATCTTTTCATGCATGCATATTCTTGTATAGTAATTGTTTACATTGATGAATATTAAGTTAGTGCAGACTTGAGTTAAAAGT